>NC_049982.1:9893670-9911590 GCF_000003815.2 Branchiostoma floridae
CTAGGTTACGTTGATGCACTGAGACACGCAAGATAAAAGTTACTCACGCAGCAGGATAGATTTTTCTTTAACGTTTTTCAATACCCCCATCTACAAAAAGAAGGTATCAAAATGTTTAAGTTGGGTCTATCTCGTCGGCTTATGCTCTGTTCATTTTGATGGCTGCTTCAAACTAACTCAAACTCAGGGAAGCACGGCACATACACGTCACGTACATTAACGTTAGCCATCATGACTTTACTCAGCTGAGTATCGTTGCGGTCACCCTACCCTAACTATGGGACATATAACACAGGACTGCGTATTGGGTCCCAACATCTCCAGCCGAGACATGCTAGACGCGAACGAGAGGGCATTGGCTGCAGTACTGGCACGGAACGATATGATGATGATCATGAATTTATTAAGGGATTTTAAAGGTTTCGTGACCCACCGTGGAGCTTCTTCCTGAACCTGGCCGTGATGACACCGTTCTCCTCCCTGGCGATGGCGGCGGTGAGGCTGTCCCCTCCGCCGCTGCCGTACCACCTGTCCCGGCGGGGCGTGGAGCGGTCCCGCGTGTAGCAGTCATCCACCCGGTACAGGTCCCCGCGGGTCACCACGATCACCATGTCCGTACAGTCCATGGCGTGGAGGGAACCGCCGCCTGTAGATCATGTAGGGAAAATGTGTTGGTGGTGTGAATTGCTTGACATGTTTTAAAAGTGTCTGACATGCATCATGTAGACATTGCGCACAGTTAAACAATACAATCGCATTCACAATATAAATCAATTTTCAAAAAAGAAAGCATGGATTTATTTCAGGATCGAATATCTTGTGCATAAAATCTGAACAGTTCCTTTCCTTACTATTATCTGGCCCTTTACTTGATTTCTGAAGGTGTAGATAAAACACAACATACGGAAGCAGAAAAATCTGCAGAGCTTAACAAGTACTTTACAAGTTTACAAGAACGGTATACCGGTACCGCTTTCCGGCTCTCCCTCCGGTTCTGCTTCAGCAGTGCCTTCCGGTTCACTTTCCGGTTCCGCCGTGCCTTCCGGTTCCGCTGTGCCTTCCGGTTCCGCCGTTCCTTCCGGTTCCGCCGTGCCTTCCGGTTCCGCTGTACCCTCCGGTTCGCTTTCCGGTTCACTTTCCGGCTCAGGCGTTACGCACTGGTCCGGAACGATGGACTCAGCCTCGGGTTCCGGCTCGGACGTAGCCTGCCGAGTGTACCGCCGAATACTGCGTGCAGACCGCTGGCTCTGTCGTGAGGAAATAACAATGTTGGTTGAATGAATGATGTGTTTGAAGTGCTACTAGCTGAGAGAATAACATATTGACAAAAAGAAAGGATGAAGACTGTACAAGTCAAATGGCGAAGTGAAATGATATAATAATCTCATGTGTCTGCTATTGACACTATTGACTGATCTAGTTAAAAAGTAATACTACGGTCACAACTGCGCCAGTGTGCGTTGGGGGTGTAGCCCCAACCAGATTCTGACGATTATGTCATTTAACCAGGTTCCGTGTTGATTTTAACTCCAAATTAAAAGAAATCCGGGGCTCGAACGTGCCCAAATATAGCCAGATTGCCACGCAGGGGGCACGTTTGAAATTACATAACAGCAGCCATTATACGTGCCCCCTTTTCTACTTCTGACGGAAGCATTACGGGGCTATCAAGAGTCGATATCCCATAAGGGAATCAATAGTTACAGTCACGAAAGGCTCCTCTTCCTCCTCCCTCGCCGGTTTGACACCCTCATATCCAGCGTAGTTCACCGGGAAATCCCGACATGTGGAGGTTAGACCTATAGGACAACAGCGAGCAGGAGGGGAGTGAAGTGACATCATGATAAAATGTATTATGGGCGTCAGGTAATCCGTTTGTTCTAATAGTGGTAAAGAGTAATACACTTATTAGTATGACGGGAAACCGTTCAGTACCAAGGACAGAGACAACGACGAGAGGTCAGATTCCAGTCGCGCTGAGTTGCTCAAAGGAGCCTGGTGGTACCGCAGTTGCCACAGCTCCAGCCTGAACTTGTACTTGGATACTCATGACGGCATCTACGACGATGTCTGGTACCGATGGAAGGACCCCCACTACTCCTTAAAGCGCAAGGAGATGGAAATCCGACAATGTACATAATTTTACACGTTTTGTTGTGGAAACCACCATTGTCATTCTACATTGCACTACGTTTGAGAGCATAAATAATAGAACGATTATAGGACGTACCTGAGGGTCTCCACCCTACCGCTACCCAGCCCATTCCCTCCGTCTGCAGCATCACTTCTATCTCACCGGAGCTCTGAAAACGGCGTGCGGACCAGGGGTGGTTATTGTAGGCGAAACTGCCAAGGCGTTTGTCACATACATTCTAAGAACTCTCAATACAGAACAAGTCGATTGGGGTGAATTTGTTGTAAGAATGTGAAATATATGAATGGGTAAGACTTCAACATTTGAAGGCATCCTATTGTCCTAGTGTGAATAGTGTCGAAAGGGCTGTTATACCGGCTATAAAGATACAGAATCATGAAATAAAGGCCTGTCCTAGGTTTTTAATCTGCAGTAATATGTATGAATATGATTCATCTTGTACAGAATAAAGGTGATTTTAAACCCCATAACAGATACGGTAAGTAGTACCTGCATAATCTTCCAATAAAGGTCAAACCCGTCCGTCAGCTCCCTGTGGAAGTAGTCGCTGGTGTCCATGTCAGTGGTTGTGATGTCAGAGCCTGTTATGGAATCGATGATACGGAAACGAATAATGACTTAGGGTAGAATTTGCTCGGAACTGCTGCTCGGAACTGCTATCGTGCCGAAGACAGTCCATTGATAAGAAACCTACGATCTCATATCTTTGGGAAATGTTTAGAGTTTGTGTGATTTTTTATTCATTATTGTGAATTTGTCACTAATTCTAATCCATTTCCCAGCCTTCCTGTGAGACATTGGACCCGGAAAAATCTGCTGCACCAACTTTCAACCGGACCAAAGAAGCCCCCAATCTTGATTATTTCCAGTTACACAATTTTCGTACTTACATCCTGCCACCTTGCTTAGACTCAAACCAGCGGGAAACCTTAAACACACACCAAGGCAAAAAACAAACAAACAAATAAACAAACAAACAAACGAATAGAAAACAATATCTCCGTTTTAACGAAAGTACTGAGACTTACTTGAAGAACACGTCTCTCCGAACCAGCCGGCCTCACAGAAACATCGGTTCATGGGGTAGTTCGTCATCGACACTTTCACACACACGGCATGGTCACCGCAGTCAGCGTCCGTCTCACAACCGTCTGACAAATAGCAAATCTAGTTATTGACTTGGTCCGTGAAGTAATGTTATGATTATGTGGACAGCGTCAGTTAAGCACACAAGGATTACGAAGGGGCCCCTCAGATACTGTTACAACTTGGACCTTTATTACAACATGGCCGCTCGGTGGAGCAAAATGAAACACTCAAAGAACTCGTGACCTAATTAACACACTGAGGTACACCGAGGTGGCGCAGCGTCTATACTAGGTTATTAGGCTAGTATGTTGGACAAAAGTAATAAGGCACCTCGACAGCTGGCAATATATGACATATTCCACGATAGCTACAGCATGTACATGTGTGTATATTTGCCCTTAGGAAAAGACCTTGTGTCGGTAAATCATCGTTGCTGTTCTGTATGTCACCGAGTGCGTGGGTAGAATATCTTTCTTATAGCGTCAAGCGGCAAATCCCTGTTAATTCCTTACCCTTAAATCAAGAAGCTAGTTTCCTCAAGAGACTGTCGGCAAATAGAAGTTAGTGTCCTACCTCTGAACTGACACCTGTCTCCCGTGTACAGGTGATCGCAGGTGCAGGTGGAGCCGTCGTCGCTACAGGTGCCGTGTCCTGAACACCTGGCAGCGTTGCACTTGTCTCCGTCAAATATGGTAGCAGCTGGGGAAGGGCATTTAACGCTAGTTTACCTTTATTCGCGGGGTAACCTATGTCTGTTGTCTAAAAAAGGGCATTTGGGAAAATAAAGTCCATGGATGGTGGTTTGAAGCTGCAATATTAAACGTGATTTTTCAAAATGTTGCAGCTTGAAAAACCACCGTCGTCGGCATCGTATCCCTTAATACCCTGTTTCTGTAGCAATCAATATAGTTTACCACGCTGATAAAGGTCAGCTAGCGTTAGCAGTTTAAAGCCAGTTTTTCTTCATCACTCCAAACGAGATTATCTTCACCCACCATGCCGATAACCAAAGGAAGCAAATTGACAGCAATTGTTAGACGAGAAATAAAACAAACTAAAGTCGTCTTAAATGGAAAGCTTAAAGTTCCCAGTCGCTTACCGTCATCTACGGTGACGTCAGAGCAGCTGTAGAAGACGTAGTCGTCACCACCGGCAGTTGTCCACTCCGCCGCCTGGCGGGTCAGACGGAGAGTGCAGTTCACGCACTCTGTGCTGATCTGCACGGTATAATTCTGCCTCCTGATCGTGATTGAAAAAAAAATCAGATCTATGTCAAATGATCAATACTAGTATTTGGCAAAATCTATTTGTGCAGTTCAGTATTAGCAAGTCATGGCCCTCTGTAACAGTAGCTGTTATGAAAACATGACCATTTTCCGATGTTGAATATTACATGTTCCTAAAAAGCACTGACCCCAAAAAAGATATTTTAGTATTTCAGCGGACACGTATCAAACTTCCGTCATAGCTTATTCAAATTCTAGATGAGTGACACATGACAATCTCTTGTTCATATATAACATGTTTTCAACTATCTTGCTGTATGTATTGCTAGAAATTGTCTACCGGACCGAGTGCGTTTTACTGGAGTATATTTGCAGGACGTCTTTTGTAAGTGCCTTATCACGTGATTCACCTGAAAATGTAAACCCTATATAATACAATTGCAGATATATTTGTGTGAGACTCACGTAGCGTCGTCGGCCCCCGTGTAACCATTCCCGTCGTCAGGAGTGAGCAGGGTGGGGCTCTGGTCATCCTCGCTCGTCAGAAGTTCGATTTTGAACCCGCCCTTTTGGAAAGCGCAATTTAGCGGATTACTTACACACAACAAACAATCACGCCCTGAAAAAAAGCCATCACAAAAGTTGTATATCTATCTATTCACTTGTTTGTAATGTTTGGCTGTAAACGACATACAGACAGTTCTGCCCAACTAGCCGGTGTCTATCACAACGGGCTATAGCTATGAGTAGCACACTGCGGTCTTCTAAAACATTGCTATGTTACAACAACATTGTAAGTACTTTAGAAGACGACAAAACAGTTTTACATCAGCGGTTCTGTATATGGATGGTTAGTGCACGGTTGGGAAGAAACAATTTGTGTGACTCACGGTGTGAACGTAGGCTTCGTGCCACTCCACAACTACATCCGTGTTCAGTGGCAAGTATGTGATCTCCGGCGGATCTGTAAAGTTAATAGTTAAAGTAAATGTCGTAAATTTCCCTATTACACATACTAGCAGTGATGCATGTGGATTACCAGAAATTACAGCATCTGATATACGATCAAATATGATTTATAAGATTGGTACATCGTTGGCTCAATGTTGATTCTGCAGTCCATGATAGAAGACCTGAGATTACTTCAGGAAACAGGTGTCCACTTGAACAATACAATAGCATTGGCAAATCAAGAGGATAACACAACCACCGTCAAAATGTCCTGTAAAGTCATCCCCTCACCCACTAATGGACTTATTTTCTGTGATACATTACAAAGGTGAAAATATTTTTCACCCGCTCACCTGAAGAGGCCATGCCGCATGGACCCTGGCTCCCGTGCACGTTGTCGAGAAAGTCGAAGTCGAACCAGCGCGCGGGCGGGAAGGTTAGCCGGACGTGCCCGTGAGCGGTGACGACAAGCCATGCCAGCACTACCAACGTCCTCACTGCTGCCGCCATGGTCTTGTGATGTGGAGAAGGAGTATGTAAAATCATGATACGTAACGTTACAACTTCCCTATGCACTATGTGGTCTCAGACATATGAAACGTGTGTATCATTGGTTGAAACGACAACCATGCAACGGATATTAGAACTTTTTAACAAGGAGGTTCCTGGCAATATCCATGCTTAGAGTATTCATTCTTGGATAACGTCCTTGGGCAGAACTAAGAGTGGTACGTATTTTATTTGATAAGTCGCTTGCTGACAGGGAAGACGCTCCTTGGCTCAGCTCTGACTTTCTACAAACAAACAGCTTCTTTCGAGTATGAAATATGATATGGGTGACCCAATCCGAGCAAAACCTATCTTCACTGTTTATCTACATTTCTATTTTCATGCCTTTCCTGTATATTTATCCCCTCCCCCGCGATTACATGTGAATTCTATATCAGTCCCACAAACAAAGTGACAAGACCATTCGACTCTCTGACTATCTATTACCCAACTGTTGTTGTAAAACATTGTATATTTAGGACCTTTACCCCATCGAAGATTCTATCCCACACACGTTGGCCTTTCGCACGCCCCGTCAATTAGTGAAACGTGTAGAGTTCCATTTTAGATTGTGCGGCGTCTTTTATTTGCTGAGAGAGGAGCCTTTTTGTTTTGCAAAGATGCTGACGTTTAGAGATGTTTATCTGCCCACTTGAGGAGCAGGTGGCGCCTATTTGCATACCTGGGAGTTGACTGACAGTTTTCTTTGTTCTCTGCTGGTGTCCCCTTAAGTTTGTGATTGTAAGTGTCTCGTAGAGGAGGGTATCGGGTTAAGGCTGGCCGTGCTGTTTTTCAAGGTCAGGTCATGTTATTGTGTAGAATTTCTCCAAAATTGGCAACTGATGAAAGAAAGTGACAATCATGAACTCAACGCAGCGTCTCCTGAGTTTTTGAAGTGAATAATGATTTCAAAGCGGGCTTTTGGGTCTTCTTCCTTGTTGTCAACTGTATTAAAACCCGTATAATATGCATCAACTCTTGGCCCACAAGACGTTCGGAAATAGAGATGTTATCGCAAGTTGTGACTCAGCAATTTGGACAAGTCAGGGTGTCTGGTTGTTGAGGTGAGCTGTCAATCATGTCACAGGAGACTAGTAAAGTGTCTGCCAAACATGTCTCATTCAAAAAAAAATTGGCCTTTGAGCTTTAGCCAAAGAATCCATGCTTAAATAATCTTCAAAAATGGACGACCATCAATTCATGACGACGAAAATACTGAATTTCAAGCTGTGTTTGAACAAAAAAGTCTTATCATTGCTCAACAGTTGTTTTGAATACGTGGGTTGGAATGTCCGTGTTTGATAGCTCTCTTCGTGATGGTTTTCAGGCATGCATAACTTCACAATTTTAAGGTTAAAAAAGTTAAAAAAGAAACTTTAAAGTCTCATGCCCAAACCAGCTTAGGATATCATGAAGTGTAATCAGCTGTTCGCCTGTTATCAGAGACTTATGCATGAAGAAAACAATTTATTCGAAAATTTCGTGGATTGTATTTCATTGCACATGACGTCTGGCACAGAAACGACAAACAAAATGGTGGCAAGCAAGTTAAAAATTTAACATTTCTTGATGTTAGGAAAGTAAACGTTCACTTTATTTTTCTTCGATTGTAGTTCTTACATTGATACACCAAACGTGTAGTTGAATCGGTATTTTACGAAAACAAAGTCATTTGCGTGATCAGTAAGAGGATAAGAATTCCCTGTGCTGGATCAGGGGCTTCCAATTGCGTCATACCTTAGCGGCTAATGCACAAGTACGGATGAATTAAGTCGTTTCCGGTCGCCTGTAAATAACGGTGATCATGTATTTGCACGATAGAAACATATGGGTGTAATGTGTGGTCACGAAACTTACAATCTCCAAGGAAATGGACTTGGATCATTTTATTAACATTGCCGTCCTATTGTGGATGTTGCATGATGTCTTCACTAGACACTATATCTGCTTATGCGATTATTTGTATATAGCAAGGACAAGTTCAGTGTGTTGAATCACATTTTAAAGGACGGGTTAAGGTTTAGAATCGAAACGGCTCTTAAGTTTTACAATGCCTGCCAATTATAGCTAGACGCATCACTATACTTTACCATAACACGTTACCTTTTATATATATAGATGTGAGTGGATAGGTGCAAGCATTAGCCTAGTTCTGTCAGTAAATTCGGGGACTCTCGACATACAAGTAACGCTGTATCAATAACAAAAGAGGTTGATATTGATTTAGAGGATATTTGTTCCTTTCTCAACGCAGACTACTTTTATTTTCTTTCTTGACAACTAACTAGCCAATTTCTTTTTCGGTAAGTTTTCAAATTGCACAGATATATAATCGAACGTCACCATACAGCAAAGACAACCTACCACAATACTAGAGAAAAGCAGAAAGGTAAAAGAAAGCCGTTCGCTTACCTGATGATTCTGCCTCCCCTGCTGTGCGTGCCTGACCGTTAACCAGCGTCCGTACTGTGGAACGTGTACGAGCAGAACTGGTACAAAAGAGACGCGACTCCCGCACGGCTGTTTTAACACCACCCAGATCCGTATTAGGGCGGCGCCTTTGATGTTTTTGTAAGGGGAGTGACCCGGAGGGTATGTTGCAAACTTCTCCTGTTTAATCAGTTGCCGAAGTCGTGTCCAATTTGGTGAAAGTGCTAACGACCCCTTTCCACTAGACGGCGATCTCGCTGCGCTCTCACTGCGACCTAAATAGGATATGTGTAACTTTTGCTTTCATACTTGGTATATCATACAAAACGTGAAAGTGTGACTAAGAAAACAACAAACACACAAAGTGTTAACATTTTTTCTATAGAATTCGTTGAGCGATCATTCAAATTTGAGGATCGCAGAGAGAGCGCGGCGAGAGCGCCGTCCTAGTGGAAAGGGGGTATTACGACCCCAGCGTTGGATACAGACCATGCCATTGCCAAAGGAGGTCCTCCAAACTCCTTAATCAAATAGGACTTTATGGCGGCTTCTATCCTAACTCTCCCTTCTCGTCTCTAATTGTTGGTACTATTCTCGACATCTCCCTATTGCAGAGATTTTCGTATACCAAGCTGATAATATGTTACACATGCATCATATTTTCATGATAACTGATTCTCCTTTCTTTTCTTCATTTTACCCAATGTTGTATGGACTTGTCAAACACCTACAATGATCGGAAAAAGGTTCTCCAACTTAAGTGGAATGTTCCAAGATCGATTCAATGGGTCCGACGGTATCTTATAACACCACACAAACACTTCGCACTGACTGTGTAGTCACAACACTTTATTGACTAACACCTACGGAAGGCGACACTTATTTTGATCAGAATGGATGAAAAAGCCTAAAGTGGATATTTTTCTTGGAAAAATGTGGAGTTCACCTCAGGTAATCTGACTCAAAAAGTAGAGCCAAGGTTTGTAGGGACTCAAGGGCTGTCCTCAAGAGGTTAACAAGAGTTTTGTTTTGCCAAAACATATTTTTAGGGATACCGTTGGACAGTAGGCTGTGTTGTCTCAAACATGCCAAAGCAAAGTGGAGCTTTGTCGGGACCCTAGACCTTTTCCTTCAAGGACAAGTCCGTTGTTTTATCAACACATATTTCCGAAATCAAAGGAAAGCTTTGGCTTCGGTAGTTGGCAGTGTCGGTCGTTGGGTAATCTTCGCGACACAACCTCTGCTTGGAGAATAGGTTACGCTCCTTCCCATGTACAAGAATTGTGTTTTCTGCAAGCGGAGCGAACCGGTATGGAAGCAACAGAAAACTAACGAGGATGGCACTTAGGCTAGTTTACCTAATCCCCTCGAGCCTCAACTTCTTGAAAGCTGGAGAAGATATTAATCATTGTAATGATGAAAGATGCCAGGCCAATTACGGATACATGCTTCATATTAGAGTTTCTATTAGTACAGTGTAGTAGTTGTAAACAGCAGAAAAAACAAAACCGTGCAAAGTTGCTATCATCATAACGCCGAGAACTTGTCAACAATTTTGTAATCCTGAAAGTCGTATATTTTCTAACATTGTTTGATAGGTACGGCGGTAATACACTTTCAATACCGACATGACGCAAAGGAGAGAAACGTGAGCTCAAACATTCCAGTATAAGCCACTACAGTATACTTTACATCAATCTAACGCCAAAGAGGCGGTAGTCGTTTCCCTCAGACATAACAGCAAGAACCACGCAACCGCCAATAACATCTTAGCCTGGATGATAGACTCTTTTAAGGGCTTACACAGGACAACTGAGTTAGACCCAGATAAACAAGTACTCCTTGCATTACATCTAGTCCTCATATGCTCTCAACATGTTTATGCAGTATGTATCCTCTGACATGTATGTCGCATCATTATACTCATGACGATACAGTAGTTTACTATCCGTTTACGGAGACCGCAAAAGAGCTATGAGAGTTCGCCATCTTCGTCGTTGCCTTTGACAGCAGCCAAAAAGTCTTTGACCCCTGCAAAACACGAGAAGACAAGCCATGTTATTATTGATTGTCATAGAGCAGCAATTGAAATAGGCAACACTTAGGACAATGATCCACGTTTGCTAGAAAGGGTATTTAGAAAATTTGGTCATCGGTGGATTCCATACCTTGAAATCCTCTTTGTGCAAATTGATTTTCTCTATTTGAACCACATATACCTTCCATCATAATCCTACTATCTTTCTCATCATCTTAGCCGTTTGGTTCTTCATGATCAGTATTGGTGATAATTATGAAGGCACTGTACATACTGGCTGGTTCTTTCTCCAGTTGTGCAAGTCAGTACAATGGTCCAGGAAAAGGAAAAAAGGGACACTGAATATGATGTTACAGACGATGATAGAACGCGCCGCACCTTCACGCTTTTCGGGGTGTCCGCCCGCGGCACAGTTCTAAACACACCGGTCAGCACCAGTTCTTCATTGGTCGCGCTGGAAATCTGTATCTTATTTCCTGTGAGGTACATGTAAGACCAATATCAAACAACAAAGAATTTGTAAGTTAAATATTTGAAACTAGTGAATACAAGTATACGTTCTATTGTTACTGCAAATTTTAAGGGCCAACTCCTAGAGAACATATTAAGACCGGTTTGCTGCAAATCAAAGTTCATTAAAAGTCAATTACTACTAATATCTAGCTGAATGCAAATTGGCTTTGGCAATTGATGTCTCACGTATGGTGTTGTTCAGCCTAGTCTTGAATACAGTCCTATCTTAAGTGAAGCCAATGCTAGTGTCTCCCAACACTAGAGTAAAGTTTAAACTTTTCATGACAAGAAAAGGCCCCCGTGAACAAAAAATTACTAGTTGATATAGCGTTCTTGCCATACCTTCGCTGGTGGTCTCCAGCCCCTTGGCGGTGGTGACAGTGTCTCCGAACACCTGGTACCGAGGTCGCTTGTACCCCACAACTCCGGCCACACACGGCCCTGGAAAAACATCCCAAAGTTTAGAGCAAGAAGGTTGTTTAGAGATATATCGACAAAACCTTGTAGCTTATAAGAAGAGGTGGTATGACAGTATCTGCAAGAAATATCAAGGTCTACATCTACAATGTGCGGAATTAGAAGTAAACTTTATTCATATCGGAGACACACCCTTCAAACTTTGAAGACAGCATTAAGATGCCCTTTTCAATAATCTGAGTCATAACATCGTTGGGTGTTGAGAAAGGCATGTTCAGACCTGTGTTGATGCCGATGCGGAGCTTGATCTTACAGGAGACGTGCACGGGGTCGAACACCTCGGCAGCCGACAGGAAGTGCAGCGCCAGAGACGCGATCTCGCTCACGTGCTGGTCGTCATTCGCCGTCGGTAGTCCGGACACCACTTCGTACGCACCTCCTGGGGTAATAACACGCGTACGTTTCTAAAACAGCAGCTGCAGATGACGATACTATTGACAGAATGTTTGTATATGTATATATTCATAAAGACTAATATATAACTGCCAGTTCTACCACGTTGTTGCATAACCCCAAATAGGTCTTCGAATGAACCACATGGTAACTGGACACGTTTCGGTACGGTCACATTTATTTATTTGTCGTAAGCCGTCGCAAGATTTCGATGTTGCAGAATTTTTAACCAGGCTGTTACAGTAAAAAGTTTGATAGAGATTATTTCTGGTTATAGATCTGACCTGAGCCGTCCAGTTTGGTGGCGTCATACTGATCAATGACGGAGTCGAAGGTGTGGTAGAGACGGTTCAACAGGTCAATCAGCTGGCTGGACGACAGCGAGGCCGAAATGCGGGAGAATCCGACGATGTCCGAGAACATGATCGTTGCCTGAAAAGCATCCATATCTTTCTTCAGATCACATAAAATTAAGATATTCGAAAGGAAAATAATGGTTATTTCCAACATGGGATCAAAATATATCTAGACGTAACACAAGACTGAAGTACACTTACCGTGTCAAAGTGTTTAGGCGGCACGGCTTTGTTTTTCGTCATGTCCTGTGCAATGGATTTCGGGAAGATCTGACACAAGAGTTGTTCCGCCTTCTGTCGTTCTTCGTTGAGCTCCTCTGTCTGTTCGTTGAGGCGGGAAGCGAAGGACTGCGTGTCGTTCGCCATCCTGTAGATTCCGGATGTGATCAAGAGACTGAAAACTAACACCAGCACCAGCACTACGATGTCGATGGTAACTTCGGTACTGCTCTTCAGCACTTCGTAGTCTGAAATGTTGATAATTTTTTCTGCGATGTGTTTTTCCGCTGTACGGAAGATGCTGATGTAGGTAGTCATGTTGTCGAACCAATTTAAACCTTCCTCAACATCAGGTACGGTTTTCTTGTTCTGAAGTATCTTCTCGCGCATTCGAATGATGTTATGTTGGAGCGTTGTATTTTTGAAAAGTCTGTCAAAGCTAGAGACGATTTCTGGATAGTACCAACGTGCCGCATCCAGGTAAGACTGCCCTTTGAATCTGGCCTCATAGTACCGCTTTTCGTCTTCACTGGATAGCCCTCCTTTGACCAGGAAAGAGAGGGATTTTTACAAGGTAATTCATCCTTGAAATTTCACAAACGACATTCATTTGCATCATCATCATCATTAATTAAGAAAAGTTCTGTGTCAGACACATCGTCGATTGATGTATATAATGATCTAGATTTCTTAAGTCACAGTCGGTTATGATAAGACACATATGAGAATAGAACTCTCAGACATGAAAGTACACAGAATTTGCTTGTGTAACCCAGATTATCATAACTGCAGGACCATGAATGAGTAACGCTTAATACCTTTAGCAAAGTAGACGCTCCCCACCGCCCTCTCCAGCCCGACATAGTCTTTACTGGTCAGCAACATGTGGTAGGCCACGCCTGTCGTCCACAGCATGCTCGTGTCACCCTCTCGTACCAGGTCTCCAACGTGCGACAGGAAAAACACGTTGATGTTTGTGTAGAATCTGTGGAATATTGTAACATACATCGCTTTATTTTCTTGTACAGAGGTTTTGTTTTCAGTGTGTCTAGATCTCAGTATTATTTGAATGGAAGAGAGTGATGTTATCATGTATGTGAGAGGAAAGATTGCATAACCAAGAGACTGGCAGGACTTGGAGGTCAAACTGTTGTTTTAACAAGCTGGCAGGAAGTGATTCCATATGGTAAGTCATGCTCACCGTAGAATGACAGGAAGTGATCAAAGAATACATGTTAAGTTGATCAAAACCTCGACTCTATTTGCATAATTAATGATCTACAATTTTTTGTATTTCACGGATGCGTAAGATCTTCGCTATTCTCTTGTTTTCCTATGGTAATCAGTATATTGATTTTTTTTTATTTGCAAAATACATTTAAGTGATCTCACTCTAGTTGCTGGCCGAATGTCGTCTGATTCGCCAGGAGGACCTTCCTGTTGTCCCGGATGTAGTTCTGTAGGTTTTCTCGACTGTGAAATTGAGACGGTTCGTCACGTGACACCTTCGGCCACTTCTTGAGAGCATTCAGTGCCTCGTCCGTCTCCCCGTACATCTGTTAAGAATGAGTGAAGATGTGGAATAGCGTGAATCAATCAAAATCTAATGATTGCGATTCTAAAAACATACAGCAACGAACATTTATTTGTGTTTATCGGTGTTGGCTTCCGTGATAACTTATGCTGAGCTCGTCACATTACCTATGAAAATAATTCAGCCACAAATCGCTGAATGAAAAACCAGCCAGCAATGAAGTGTTCCTTGCCAGTCGGTGTCTGTTCACTATAAATCTGTACTCATGTGCACCCACAAATAGGTTAGAGTTTTACGTCAAATACATATCGTACCATTCCTCTGACCACAATTCATACAATTGTCAGCCATCACTAGTTCTGACACTGTGTTTCAGACAAGCTAACACCACATCTTATAAAAAAATGTAAATAGCAAATTTGCATTTGCCATGGCGTTAGCAAGAGTGCAACATGCTTACCTTGATGAGTCGCTCGTGCACCGTTGAGTCGCCGCCGGAGCTCAGGTACAATGCAGTAGTGCCCCTCTCCACCGCCACCTTCACAGCGATCAGCCCCTTTTGGGTACTCAGGGCGATCTCATCAGACACCTTCTCACCAAGTTCCTTTTCCGTCTGCGCTTCATGGAGATAGACGCTGTTCTGGATCTCCATCCCCAAGATTAGGACTGCTACAAGCCCGAGGATCCGCAAGATCTTTAATCTTTTGGATTTATCGGAAATCGCCTCGACGTCGCTGGGTTCTGCGTTTTTAATGTTTAAAGCGTCTTTTACTCGTGAGGTACTCCAGACCTTATTGGTGCCTTTCCCCGCCATAGTGAAGACTGTTTGTGCCCATCTGATGTTCTGCTCAACACTTATATATATACTTTTCCCCGAAGACATCTGTCACGAAGTAACGTTAATGGATTGCTCTTGAATTACGGCTTCCTCTCCGTAGCGTGTGACAGACTCTTGGCTTCTAATACTTCAATCAGGCTGTGAGCACCTGGCGCTCTATCAAACCTTTAAGTGTGATTATCTTATACATAACAAGTCCTTGAAAAATCCACAAAGAATCCTTGTAAATCTTTTTATCCGTATCTACCCAATCATCAAGGAAAACTACAGTTCCTGAACGTGGTTCAAGTCGTACACAACAAGGTGGTATATATAAGTATTGATGCATTCGGCAGATCAGAATGGGTCATGTAACTACTAATTAATTTCTTACGGTCTTTTGAAAAGGATCTACGGAAAGCTTCTCTTAACATATTAATAATACATATGTATGATTTACACCATCGGATTTCTGATTGAATGCAAAGAGTGACATCTTACCCTAAATGACGCACGTGAAGTCACAGGAGACACCGGCAGTTGTTTGAGAAGGACCTGCGTGCGGATTGATTAGAGCCACGCACAACACGCCATATATGAGAGAGTATTTCATGATGCACTTGCAGTACATCACAACAAAGACTATTAAATGTGTGACAGAACCTACGACTCACTTTCAGCTGTGCCACTGCCTAGTCTCAATTTTTAAAAACTCATTATGCATACTATGCTCCAGCTGCAATCTATTTTACATGTATTCTATTGATATTTTGATATATTGTATTCTATTGATATTTGTTCAATTTACGTATTGTATTGTACATGTATGTATGTGGTCACGATATCAGCCTGCTGCCTATGTGTCCATATTGTATATATTGTTTATGTCACAATGTTTGAATAAAGTCAAAGTCAAATACAGAACCTACCGTTTGCAAGGCTCTACGACAGTCCTTTCAGCACAGCTGACTTTTGTGCGACACCTCTAGAACTGTCCCAATATTGCCCTGACTTTGTTGCTACAAGTTTACAGTAAAACGATGATCATGGTGACTAGGTCATTGCTATCCGTATAAGACCGTGTCTGAACTGCTGAGCGACTATGTTTTGTCTCCCAAACAAGGCGACATGTTTGCCCCTATCAAGATGCAAGTAGGCTAAAACTAACACTAAAGGTCCTACACAGTTTGAGTACAAGATGAGGCATGTGTATTGAATATATATGATTAGTCGTTCAGATTCAACTCAGTTTACAATCTCGTCTCCGTGGAGGTTTGCTCAGGAGCGTACTCCAAGTAGCGATCTGAGCAAGTAGCACAGTCTCTCGCCTCAACGTCTGATGTTGGCCTGTAATGAAGGAGACGAATTTCATAATTTGACGACCGCTTCTCACTCCTCCGGCCACACACGAGATCAAAGAAGCTCCTGCGTTTGTGAGAAGATTCAATGTGGCGTTTTCCATAAATCCCCTCCTCTGCTTGCTGTTCGCCACCATTTCTGGACAGTGGAGCAATGTTGTTGAGAGTGGAAAAATCACACTTTTCTTCTTCAGTATCTGGCACACCTTGGATGCATTTGCTGTCGTTTGAAGAGTTTCTGGTTTTCAAGAGATTTTCTAAACGTTTGGAAGCAAGATCCGCGATCTTTCGATTCATAGATTTTCCGTTCAACCTTTCTTCACCTTTGACAGAGTGATAGGCCTCATCCAAGATGGCGAGGAACATCAGGATGATGATGAAGTTAAAGAAGAACAGGAAAGCAAACAGCATCGTTGGTCCCAGAATCCAGTGCGCTCCTTCTACTCTGTAGTAGTCAAATGAGCCAAGCATCATTTGTAACATGGTCTGCATCGTGGAGATATATGAACTATATCCTTCTAGGGAATCACCGAGCAAAAGGAACGCCAGCATAGCAAACGAGGAGAAAACGATGGCAAATATGAGCATGAATCCGCACAGGGGCCGTGCCGCCATCTTGGTGACCTTCGCCCCACGTTCCACAAACTTGTTAAAGAGACACAGTTTTAGAAGTTTCAAGGTCGCAAGACAGACCAGACAGCCGAGAACATATGTTTTAATTGTGTACCAGCTGGTGGCCTGGTGGTACTTGCTGTAGGGTTGGGTTGTTTTGTGGTGCGGTCTGTTGAAGTCGACGAGTAAGTATGACGTGTACAGTGTAACCCCGATCTCAGCAAGAGACAGCATGCAAACGCACAGGTCCACAACGTTCCAAAACATCTTGAAGTAGCCTGATCCTAGCAGAAGCACTTTTCTCACTGCAAACACAAATTTTTGATATGATTCAAGATTGAGTTGATAGAAGAAACAAAATAGGCATTGAATATCACTTGGGTGGCAAAGTAGTAATATCAATGAAGTATGTTTAATCTTTGTCTGAAAAGACAAAACGATCGAATTAAGACAATAACGGAAAATCATCTTAATTAAAGAAAATTCGTCGACTCACAGTAACAAGATAGACAACTTACTTTCTTTAAAGAAGTAGTAGAAAGTGATGAGGACGAAGATGATTTGAAACCCAAGGACAATGTAACTCCAAGTCGTTGTGTACAATAGCCTGACCGTTGTTGCCTAGAGAATAATGAAAAGGTTGACTTTGAGTTGATCCTTAGAAAGTTACGGGGGTTTACATCATCATAAGCTGTGGACAGGATGTTTCTGGGCATGTAGATTTTCAGAATATTTTACTGAAATGAAATGCAAGTAACAACAAAATGTCAACTAAAGATTCACACTATACCTTCACACTTGTATCCACTTTTCCCCACGCCGTGAACTCCGCCAACAGCACGACGACGGAGAACAGGTTGCAGTTGGGGTTGTACACGATGAACTCAATAAACACAGCTCGGGTCTTGTGATCGATCCAGCCCGACGCCTCAAGTTCAGATAAGGTCAAGTTCATCTCAGTGACGTCAGTGAGTTCTGACAAGTAGCCACCTCCTTCATAGAAGCCGTGTTTCCCCGGGTGAGGTACCGCTGCTGTGAGACGAGATAAGATTTACAATTCATGTTATGGACGATGAGGAACCCTGATAACATTGAGACATTATTCTGAACATTTGGATCCGTCTTTGTGATGTATCATTTTTTCTAAGTATAAGTGAAGCTTTGATTGTAGGTAAATGTATATGAAATATTTGATCACTCACG
>NC_049982.1:9911690-9942704 GCF_000003815.2 Branchiostoma floridae
ACGCGACACGCTCCACCTAATGATCGAAGACTAAGGTTAGCATTTTTACAATGAAAGGGACATCCAGTGCACAGTGGTTCCACACTCAAGCAAACTGTCTTACAATATATTGACGGCACCACTCGACAAAACATGATACATGACATATAACAAGAAAACATTTAATCGGAAAGCATTTTGTTGGGGAGCTCGAGACGATGAGTTCTTTTACATAGTAGATGTCAATTATTTCAATCAAAATTTACAATTATCAAACATCAATGTATGCAATAAAAGCCTACCTGGACCCACACGAACCTGCCGGAGGGTTATAGGACCCACAAGGTGCGATACTCTGTCCTGTAGAACTCCATGTAGAGGGAACAAGTCACCGTTGTACCAGGACGTTTTACCAACTTCACTTGGGAGAGACGTTTTCACATAGCTCCAGAACTCTTCAGGGGAGGTAATCTGGGCAGAAAAACAAACGATGACGTTCTAAATCTTTGCCTAGATACGAAACTTCCAAACAAAGAATATAATTCGTCGATGTAGGTTAGACATCCAGGTAATAAGATACGCCAAAAAGTAGTTACTCAAGCAACTGGATATGGTTTTGGTCAGTGTCACTGACGAAGGATTTGGATCTATCCGAAACGTCTGACCGTTTCCAAAACCATATCCAGTTGCTTGAGTAACTAATTTTTGGCGTAAAGAATATAATTGTTCTTGAAGAGTAAGCAAGATCTTCTTGTCGTTCATTTTTGTAGTTAAAAGAAAACCTCACTGTGCGAAAAGGGTCGATTTCCGGACATTTCATGTATAGAATATGTCTGACAGGGATATAGTGCGTATACGGAAACGTATCCTGTCTTGTAAATGGGAACATGTTTTGTCGCAGCATATGCTTACCTCTTTAAACGTGGGGACGAAGATGCTTTCCATGCTGCGAGTCATGTGGTACATGTTGGCGTCACGGTTGCCATTGGCAACCACAAGTAGGACCAGGATGTAGAAAAGGTAGAACGCCAGTTCGTGCAGAGCTTGTCGCAGCCCTATTTCTACAAACCGCCACTCTCGGGCTTTGTCCAGCTCGGCGCTGTCAGGTGGGACCGATTTTTGGGGTACCTGGAAAAATGTTTTCTCAGTAAATCTTGTAAAAATTAGAAATAGATGAAAAGGATGGTGATAGAAAAGGCATAGTTAGGATTTTAATTCGAGGAACATGATGAAAATGTAACGACCTGCATAAAAGGGTTGAGATGTTCCTCGTCATCTTGCAGGGGCGTTGGGGGGACGTAGTCGAGTCCAGCGTCAGGCGTCTGCAGAAACACGTCATGCTTTCTTTATATATAGAATAGCATTACCTACTTTGTTCATCGTTATTATACTAACAACTTAAGATAGCTTCATGGGTCATGTAGTCTTTTGCATTAAGATGATAAATAATGGGTGAATAGTATTACCGTTTCATGATTATCACCATAATCTTTACGAAATGCCATGTGTTATCTCATGAAACACGGTCTAAAAGGGCAAGAATAAACACAGCACCTTTACTACGAGTGCGATGAAGAGTCCGATGAGGATGATTTTGATGGGTTGTGTGATGAGGATGTCGAAGAAGAATGACGTCAGGAAGGTGAGAAGCCACGCCTCTGCCTTATCAGGCCCGTACTCGAACCCGTACAGGATGGTGAAAAACGCCGAGGCCGCACAGGAGCCAAGGACCAGGAACCAGGCTGGGGAAGGAAAAAAGACATGGTAGATGGTGCAATAACCATAATGAAATCTACCAAATGCCTTCAAAAGTCTTCTGAAAGAACGCAGTAAAGTAAAGTACTTTATGTATCGTTACTTACCAAAGACAATGAACCACCACGGTAACAAGCAGCCTCTTGCCTTCTTAGAACCTCGACCTCCTGTTAAGATAAACAGACAATATGCTGACCAATTTAAGTTAGCATTTCACCGAACTGCCATGTAGTCATTTTTAGTCAAGTCAGTGATATTCTTAGCAGAGTGAATAACATGGTTGAAGTTATTTTGGGATAACGTTACTATATTTAAAAACACATGCTGGCTGAGAATCACAGCATCTCTGACCTGATCCAACCCTCCGCTGTTCCCGAGGAGACCTGGGCGCACAGTGGCGGAAGATCTGCACGATCAGCAGGTTCACGGGGAACACCAGCAGGGCACTCTCTATCCCAATGATGACCTGATATTAGCAAAATAGCCTATCAGAAATGCACTAAAATACCTTGTTTAAAGTAAAATTGTATTGAAGTCGAGTAAAACATGATACTATACATGATACTAGTAGACACTATATTTGACTTCGACGCAGCAATTCCAAATTCAGACATTCATGTCACTTTTTCCATCGCCACTGCACGTTAAATTCATGAATTATATAAATCATTCAAAACGACGCATTACGATATAACGTTAAGCGTTTCTTGTATTGCGTTATACCTCTGCCCATGAGATCGAGAGCTGGACCTGGAATCCCATGATATCAAGAGGAGGCGGTCGGTGGTAGGTTTCACCCTTCCCGAAGAACATGATGTTGGCGACCATGGTGCAGAGCAGCAGGGACAGGCAGCAGGAGATGCGCTCCACCCGTGTGAAGGTGCTGAATGCGAAAGAGCAGGAAGAGTGGTAAATTGTGCAAATCATTCAAGGAAAGTATTCAAACAAGGAGAGTTATTCTTTACATTGGGGAGAACTATAAAGGTAGCGATTATCTTTTTACACAATCAGGTAAGAAGATACACAACGTAACAGATACTCAAGCACCATATGCGGGATACAATTGTAAGCGATCAGATGTTCCATGTAGCATGCACTAAATTTCGTCAGTGATTGGGGAGTGTGGATGATACCTTAAACGTCTGGTCTTCACGATCCACGTTTGTTTCATTTGATACATTTGTATATAAAGAGAACTTAGCTTTTCCTAACCTATGCACCGGTCTACCAATGACAGAGTACCACAGATGCCCATCACGGAAGTCCCGGGACGTTCTTGAGGAGAAAAGAGTTTTGAATCTTGTCAGCTGTTCATCTGTGGCCACAGGAAGAACTCGTTCCACCTTTCCATCGCCCTCCTCTACAGCAAACCATCTGGAAAACAACAATTGAAAATGCGATGAGGGGCCATGCGCCAAAAGGGCTACAGTAATTTTGCTGGAAAATGTAGCTTGAACAGAATATTCCATTCTTAGTGCCATCTACGTGTAGTGTGGTGTGGTGTGTCTCTATCTACAGCGATTCTGACCGGTGTTGCAGAGGGGAAAAGATTCACCAGTCCATGAAAGAAAAGAGTAGGCAAATCAGAGCCAACGGGTTTCCGATGCCAGCGAGGAGGAGTTTGCGCCCACCAATAGGTGCATGTATGTGCGAGAGGAGGCATCGCTTACCAACAATGTCGGCAAGACCGTCGACGAGAGCGAAAAACGACCATCCTGTCTCGGAAACATGCTTCCCGCCGGAGATCTACCTCTCTTAGAATGAATATCTATATACAGTAAGAATATAAATGGATACTTACGTGTTTCCGACAAAGATGCTTCTCGTGTCCTCTTGCAAATCCGTCACGATGATCCTATCAAGGTACCTAAACAACATATGATGGTTGGATTTAAAAATGCAACAGCGAAGCAATCTATAAAAAACATTAGATAAATATATTTCCTTTATTAAGATCGCAAACGTACCATGATGGGTCGTCACCAAAGTTGTCATGCCACACGTGGATGTGGCCCAGGGCACCGACCGGAAGTGACGTAGTGACGAGGAAGGTGTCCACACCTCCACGGGCGAACGTCAGACGGTTGGAGTCCTCTAATGTATGAGGCCCAGATTCGCCGACGTCGCCGTGTAAAATGAGAGAAACCTGAAACAAGTTTGTTTGTTTGTATGTTGTTTGTAAGTAAAATACCTAACGTTACAGATTTTCGTTTGTTAGCATGAACTTCATTTGACTCTAATATCACATACAGGTTCAACGTCTACCGCCAGTGACTTTGTTTCTAAAAGGAAGGAAAGATGCGGTGCTTACCTTTGCAGTAGTTCCAGAGTTGGATCTTGTTCCTGTGAACACCACGATCTGATACAAGCCACTGCCCCCTGTAGATGTGCCCAGAATGGTAGCACCCATCTTAGAAAACATAAATGACGTCAATTTTATGGTGTTCCATACATCAGACGTGTCGTGAAGCAACATATTAATGACGTTATTCAAAGTTTGTAAATGTCGTGTTAAACGATTTTGCTTACGTTAATATTTACAGAAAACTAAAGGAAAAATGATGACGAAGTCAACCTGCGACATTAAGAGATGATAGGATCTGGTATACAAGCATGGATGCATCAGTACTGTTACTACCACTAGTACTGCACTCCAAGGGAAGTTAAGCGTTGTTTACCTTCTTTGTATCATCCATATCCCTTTTTCTTCCCCACAGAATAAGAAGCAGGTAAATCCCTACGATGATCGATATTGTGGACACTACAGCCGGGTTGTCGTGGATGTTCTTAAACTCCTTGAGAGCCTCCATGATGTTAAGAGAATTTGGCGCCACGAAGAATTGGAAATCAGAGCCGAATGCCGTCAGATGATTGCAGAAGCAGTGAGTTTGGCTTTCACTCGTTAAGGGTCCAACCTAAGAAAGTCGTAAAAAGTTAGGACACAATCAACACATTCATACCCTATCGGGCTAAGTACAGGCATACAGATATAAAAGGTCATGATGCAGTACACATGGCCTAAAACATGGGTTCTAAAACTATTCTAATACATTTGTTTGGCTTCTTCTCGTTTCTTAGTAATGTTGAAAATGAACCTTGAGATGTGGCATACATTGTCGACATTGTACATGGTTGGAAACGCACTTTTAGCTCGCTAAATAATGCTTTGCAGAAATTTGGCAATGAAATGGCAAAAAAAGAGGAAATTTACACTACCTTACAACCATCTGATTTCCACAGGTGTGAGTTAACATCAAAGAAGAGGCATTTGGAGGTGAAGATCTTGATGGTATAGTTCAAGGTGATGTTACTTTCTCGAATGTCCAGGTCAGTGTCGTCCCGAAACGGCACATTCTCGCTGTCATTTTTGGGGACGTACTCCACACCTAGTAGGTGAAATTTCAAGGTCATGATCATAAGGTACTACAATTCAACGGCACGAACGTGACGAATTCATCAATCTCCCTAGCTTCTGTAATTACGTCGAGAAGCATGTCCCAGTTTCTAAGACCGTAGCCTACCATAGGCTAAAATACGCCTGCGACACACGTAAATATTGGTCAATTTAGACATCTTTACACATGGTGGGCGTATTCACTACACGAGATCCATCAGTGTAGCTTTATCCTTCAAACATGTGCTTTCTTAGTTGAAATGTATTCAAAAGATACATACCAAGATAACATTCTCCTTCCCAACCGTCAATCTCGTCCTCGGGAATATGGACAGTGTACGGATCCGCTCGTATGTCCTTCTTATCGTCCATTGGGATGGTGTAGAGCTGCTCAGGGGCTTGCGGCAGTGTGAAGGTCCAGTTGAACGTTGACCTGGTGGGCGGAGCCAGGTGACGGAGGTACAGGTGGACGGTGGCACCTTCTTCATCCGGCTGCAGGGTGATGTGCACGGCTCCTTCACCAGTCACGTTGAACTTGTGGACCTATTGCGAAGCAAGTATAGTTAGAATTAATGACACATGATGACTGCTCTTGCCCTTCGTCGGAGTGAGATGGAATTGAAATCAAAGGGTTAGGGACAGAGTGATGGCAATTTTTCTTACAAGTTTACAAAACCCACCTGGACGCCAGTGCTGATAAATACAAAGACATAGATAAGCAGGACATTAAGACCAAATTAAAGAAAAGACAAAAAAAACATAACAATGTATTTATTAAACTTTACAGAAAAAAAGTTCTGCAAGGTGTGGGCAACAGGATGATTTAAACGTCCTTTACAGAACCCACACCTCCAGCACAGTTAAAAACATAACATAATACATAGAGAATGGGCAAATTAAAGCTAAGTTCTTTACATAGAGATATTCTTGCAAAATAACAGCAAAATACAAAATAATACCCAGACGAAACAACTGTACAAGGGATCAGATAAACTAAGGTTAACGTTAACAAACAAATGAGAATCATGTAACTGAAGGTTGACCACACATTTTGATGTTCATCCAATCAGCACTTGCAACAATGGGTCCAAGTGCTTATTAGATGGACATCAAAATGTGTGGCCAGAAGAGAGAAGTAATGCTCAATAACGGACTGCTTAAAACGATTGGTTGAAAATGTAGGATTTAGCCGGAATTGTCTAATTTCAGGTGGTAAGGCGTTCCATATGTCGACAATTCTATTAAAATAGGAGTACTGAAAGTTTGTAGTGTGACATACCAGGGATGAGTTTAGCTTGTGAATGTGCTCTTAAAAAGGGATGTGGGAGATTAAGAAAATTGTCAATATCAATATCGTAAAGTCCTAGTAAGCACTTATATAAAAAACATAGATCTAGTATTTCTCGTCGGTAAGACAGAGGTAAGAGTGAACAATGTATTAATCTCGTCTTGTAGTCTGTTGTGTAATCATTAAGAATACACTTGGAGGCACGTCTTTGAACTTTTTCGATTGAGGAAATGAGGTTGTGCGTATAGGGGGACCAAATTACAGAGCAGTACTCCAGTCTGCTTCTGACTAGAGTGAGATATAGTATTTTTTTTACATTTACAGGGGCATTGAAACCTACAGATCTCTTTAAAAAGCCGAGAGCTGAATTTGCTTTCGAAATTATATTATGTACATGAGAATTGAAAGTCAGATTCCACGTAGCTAAGACACCTAAGTCGGTGAATTCAGGAACAGACTCGAGGACGCGATGTCATTCATTATGTACGTAAAATTAATAGGATTTCTAGATCTGCTTACTGTGAGGATTTTACATTTGTCGGGATTAAAATTCATTTGCCAAGTATCACTCCAATCGTACATGCAATCAATATCTCTCTGGAGTGATACACAATCTAAGACAGTAGAAATCTGTTTGAAACATTTAGAGTCGTCAGCGTAAAGGCCCATTTTGTTGCTAACTACGGATGGAAGATCGTTGATATATAATAAGAAAAGGAGGGGACCAAGAATTGACCCCTGGGGGACTCCCGATACTTCTGGGAGCCAATCCGAACACGTACCCTCGACCATTACACGTTGCCTCCTACATGAAAGATAACTATGGAATCAGGTAAGTAAATTTGTACGAAAAGCTAGAAAGTTTGCAAGCCATCAGATCTTGCTCTCCACCCGATGACGAACCCGATAACAGGACACAGTGTTGTATTTAAGCCGTTGGTAATGTGTACAAGAAAAACCCGAACTGTCTAGCATTTATGGGATATAGATCTTGTGTATATAAGGGCATTGGCTTTACCGTCATCAGATTATGACCAATGGGTGCAGTGGCAGCTCGTTCTGTCCGTACAGCCACTGCCCCGTCCTTCCGTGGCGTCACCACCTCTATCGGCTGGGTCAGGTTGTGTACAGGCAGAGCACCGCTGTCTGTCCGGAACTGTAGGGCAGCTACTGAGGACTTGACCATGTCGGCGTTACTGGCATAGCCGAAGGGATTCAATGTCGTTTGGTAGTTCTGCATTTCAGAAAAAAAACATTCATGAAAACTTGCAGGACTATTCATCCTATAGATAAAGGATGGACTATTTCACTCGCCCCTGATGTCTTAATTTTTCAAAGACATAATTAGTATCATTAAGTACATACATGTACACCGACTATCATCTGAGTAGGTTAATATTTCATATATATCCAATCCATAAAAAACAAATAAACACAGATCTAGAATTGACGTTTGAATGAAAAGTAAAGACATACAGTGACGCATGTACATGGTTTAATAGTTACAAGTCTGGTCGGAAGACAAACACTTGAAGAAAAGAAGGGTCTAACGCGACCCACCTCCGACCCGACCGAGTCCCCACACGCTTGTCCGAACAGCACGGAAGTGTCAGGAATGCGGAACCAGCTCCCAGCTTTCCCAGCACCACCGGAAGTGCTGACTATTTGGGCGCCCATGTTTCTGCACCTCTGTTTCGTTAGAGACATCTCAAACTCGTCCTGAACAAAAACTGTCGGCTTCTCGCCCGGTCTTTTCCCATGAAGCAGAAGCTCGTTCATTGTATTCATTGTATCGAAGATGGCGGTTGTAGAGTGTTGTACCTGGAATGCAAGTCCCATAATAAGTAATACATTGACATATGTTCCTAACAATCCCAAGTGATCGATACGTCGTAGATTTATTTGGAGATTTGAATATATAAATATCAACGTGTTGACGCCATGACTTGAAAAGCAAAGAGTGTAAGACGTACCGTAACTAACAAGCTGGAACAATTCCGTTCCGAAAAGATTGACATATAAGCATAGTGATATCAATGAGTATATCGTGTCTTACATTTTGAATATTGCCTCCAGCGTCTGCTGTATGCTTTGCCTTCTCCACAGCATGTGATGACCCTGCCATTACATTTATGCTCGCTGAAGAAGGAACAAGTGGCAAGAAGAAATAAGTGGCATGCCATTAGTCGACGTCATGGTGAAATCAATTAATTATAATTCATTATTTAATTCAGTATAAAATATTCACACAATTTAGGAAGGCACAGCCGTTACTTACACAATGTAAGTTTGCTTTTTAGTGAAATAAGCAAATAAAGTGTAAAGCTAAATATGTAGGTTAATAGTAAAACTTTTCCCGCTTTATCTTAATCGTCTGATTATGCATATTATTTAGACAAAACCCAAAGGTTTGCACTTACAATCAACATAACCTTCTTGCAAAAACCTTTGTTTGGATTTACAGTTTACCCTGTTGACACACCACGCAAATGAAAATGCCCCCTCCCCTCTCACGCACGTTTTCTGTGATAGCGCAACAGTACGTACCTGTAAAGATGAAAACTGCAGACTCTTCCACTTTCTCAGTGCTGATATCCTCCCGTGTCTGACTCCGCAGAAAGTTTGCCATGTTTGACAAGACGCCAGATGCCACCACCTAATAGTTGGGCAAGGGATGGCATATTACACGTGAATTTCGAGTATTGTTGCCTTTAAAACTATCTGAAAATCTCGAATTCTTTGCTTGTAATTATAATATCTACAGCCACATGACTTTGTGAATGTGACTCAAGACCCACTTATGCTCCACAGAAGGTAAATTCACCTGTGTTTCTGTTGACAGCTGATCCGGAGCACGAGTGGCCTGACTGAGACTACCTGCGATCGAGTTGACAGACGACATCGATCTGGGCTGGAACTTGGACAGGCCGGTCACCATGGCGGTGCGTATCTGGTGTGGAAATGGTTATCATCGTCATCATCATCACTACCACCATTATCAATATCATCGTCCTCCTCCTCCCCATAATCATCATCACCATCATCATCATTATCATTGTCATCACCATCATCATCATCGCCATCAACATCATCATCATTTTCATTATCATCATCATCATCATCATCACTATTATCATCATTATCTTCATCACCATCACCGCCATTACCACCATTACCACCATCAGTCGACATTATAAGAAACATCACAATCAGGTTTATGTTGTAAATACATAAATGGTGGTTCCAAGAAGATCTTTTAATCAAGAAAAAAACTGAGGCGTGCACCTTTGTAAAGGACTCTGTTTCAGCTGCTGTCATGTTCCCACGAGCAGCATTGAGCACAGATGAAACACTGCGGGCCAGCTGTAAAACCGCCTGGACGTCTCCTGTCCGGACAAGGTTACTCAGCGTGCTGTTTTCTCCTCTGGTCAACAGTCCGGCAACGGCAGCGGATTCCTCTGGTGGCAGGTCATTAACCTGTAAAAATGGATGATGTAATCTAACATATTTTTGGACGTTTTATGCATTGTCCTCGCATTTAGTAACCGGCCTTAGCGTTATTTTCCATAAATGTGTATGTACAATGAAACTATGATTTCATATCCATACCTGTACATACAGCGTAACTGAAGATGTTGCTCCAAAGGCGTCCGATACTCGAACATGTAGGGTGACGTTGTAATCACGTGATGCTTGACCCACTGGAAGAAGTTGTGGTGGCATGGTAGAGTATGTGGTGGCCTAGCAGGTAAAAATCCACATATATTTCAGAATAAAACATTTCATCATCATGGTAGAGTATTGTGCTGCAAGGGAAGATCTAAAATCTCAGTTCCCTATTCGCATTTTTATGAGAGGACAGATGTACAGATGTACGTAAGAAGGACAGTGAGGTGAGAGAGTTGAAGCGCAGGTTAGGACACTGTGCCCTCTGCACATCGTACGCAATTTACTGTGCAAGGAACAACCCTGTATGGGAGTCGCCGTCCGGGCTGTTTTCCAGCCGATGATATCTTACTGTAAACACCCGATCACTTGTGCAATGTATGTGTAGTTCATAATGACAATGTCACATCTGTGCAATAGTTAAGAAGCGACGTATAGAATTGAAATATTGAAAGGCTGATGTATAGCACCACTTTTTTTTGTAACCTTGCGCCCTGCAGATCATTGTGTATCTGAATAAGGGGTCGTCCGAGGTGTATTTTTAAACCTTCATCTTGTACTCGTGATTTTAGACGTGTCCTTTTAAAAGTGTTTTCTTGTGAGAAATAAAGATGATGTTGAAAAAAAAAAAAATACACTTTTTTTATTGATAGATGCCTTTTTCTTCTGCAAGAAGATGAGAGGAATGAAAAGCTTTAAAGGAACAAATGTTCAGCACGTTGCCCAGAAGGGTTACATCCTTACCGTTCCACTGTAGAGAAGGGAAAGGGTTTCCCCTGATGTGGTACTGAGAGACGCCAACCTTTCCCCACCTGTGCTGTACAGGTAGCTGTACGTCAGAGGGGTGTCCTGGTCGTGGAATCCTGTAGATGATTAAAAGGACAACAGCACAATGGTAAGAAGTGCACTCAACTAAGTAGTATTGTTATAGAAATATACTATACTTTTATGTTTTAATGTTTGACGTACCGTTGCATGACGCGGAGAAGGATGTGACCAAGGCAGTTCCTACAGGAGGTGATATTGTGCAGGATCCCACGGTTGGTGGTTCGTTTGTCTCAAAACTGTACTCCGCAAATCCTTGGCGCCCGTCTTCTAGGGAAACCTCAACTCTGAGCACGTAGTTACCGGAGACCTTGGATTATAAGAATAAGCAAATGATAAAAGCAATGATATCGATATCGATATATTAAGATATTGCGCTTCTCAGTATTCATAACATCAGCATGGAAATGACACTAGTATTGTTTCTGTATCAATGACCTAAAAGAGTGTGAAGCAATGACAATGCAAAATGGGTATGCCGACCTACCGTGAAAACACCAGATCGAACGACAAGATCGGGAAGATGCTTTCCCGTGATGCTCTCTACGTCCCAGTTCAAATCGCTCCGGCCGAATCTCATTGGCGCTTTTACTAAGAGCCAGTCATAGGACACGCGGTTGTCCAGCTTACAATTGGAACACGTGGATTCCAGCACGAGCCTCTCTGACGGGTTTGCTCTTCTGTTGCAGTTAGAGTGACAACTAGAAAGACAGCATCATATCAGCCACCATGTATGGATGATATACATGTATTTCATTTGAAACTTTAAGGCAGGATAAGCAAAGAGATATTATTTAGATTCCGACCATACAAAGTGGGAACGTTTTAGACAACCCAAAGAAAACCTTTAGTCTAAGTTTACTTAAATAAAATCTTTGTGCAGGAATTCATAAAGAAAGGAATCTTTACACTGAGAAGTAAGTAAGACACTGTGACAGTAAGAGAATTACCTGATCGAGACAATTGGGGAGCCCTCCTCCACTATCCAGAGCGCCTGGGCGAACCACACGGGCTGTCGTCCGGGATAGCTCATGGTTACGTTAAAGGTAAATACAGTCTCGCCAGGAGGTAGTGTTGTTTGGTTGATGAGTTGGACCGGACCGGATGCTCCATCGTTGAACACTTCATCACACACATCTGCGACAAAGGAAAGGACAGTCGATCACGACGGTTAATAGTTGAATCATGAAGTATGTGTAGATATGTAAACAGCCTTATTCTTAGTAATTTGTCACTTGTCATTAAAATTCAGAAGTAAGAATAAAGGCCATATTGCATATAGTTAAGATTACACACAAGTATCATCAGTAGATGTTATAAATTGACGACACAAACACGCTGCTTACACTGCAATTTCTTACTACGCAGACGTTGTTATTGACTATATGCATGTTGCATAAAAATTACCACACCTTTGCTGCTGTTGTATTCTTCCAATGGATGTCCCGCCATGCACGACCAAGTGTAGTTCAGCGATGAAGCCTCTGTCATCCCGTCGGGATCAAAAGAAGACGATGCATTCAGTACGATGTCTGTCCCTTCAGCCAAGGATCTCGCTGTTCCACCGAAAATATCAGCCACTAACGGTGACGGGGCGACTCGGACCCAGCGCTCTGCCTGTTTCAACAACTTCAGACCAGATAGTTCATCCGTTACTATTGCATTCACGAGTAAAAGGATATTCCCATACGGAAGAACATTCTTTGGCATCAGAAGTTCTGTCCTTGTCGTTTTTATACTTGCAGGCAATAAAATGGGTACTACACGAGATGTTCGTCCGTTCCCGTGTTGTTGAAATGCAGACCATTCATACTTGACTTTGTTCTTGTCAGATTTACATTCAAGGTTCGCTTGTGCCTGCAACTGCAGGGGAAACCTCCTCAGGACAGTCTCTGCAGACGACATGTTCGCCCCACCGCCACTCACGGATACGGTAGCAACGCAAGGGAAGCAGGAATAGGATCCGTCCGTGTTAAGACATGTGTGCTCCTTAGGACAGGAGTGGTCACCTCTTGCACATTCATCCACATCTGGATTTGGGGACAAAATATACCGCCAATTTGAATATCTTTTTATCCGATATTCATTCCAACACATGCAATACAGACCAGGGGCTTAAAATTTCTACACCAGAAACTCTCGTCGTACGTAATTCTTTCAATTTATGAGTTAGATGTATACAGTCACGGAAAACGACGCGAGAGAATTGTTTGATCTTGTCAATCTTAGTAGTAGATATGAAATTAGATACAATGTCTAAACATTTGTAAACGTGACAAGTTAATGCTACCTTCACAGTGTGTTCCGGTCCATCCGTAACCCTTCCGCTCACATGTTGGTGTAGCAGTGACTGTGGAGCTGTGAGCTGTGGTAGTGTGGTGCGGCTGTGCAGTGGTGGAGGGCATGGCGTAGGTTGTTGCCTTAACGGTAGAAATGCTGGAATCTGTGGTATATTCTTCAGCCGTCGTGACAACAGGGGAATCTGTTATACCATCGTAACGTTGGGTTGATGAGTCCTGCTCAGTAGTGAATTCCATAACAGGTGCATCGGTGGTATATTCATCTGTGGGGAAGACTTCTGCTGTTGTTTGTTGTAATTCTGTGACAGCTAAAACATCGGTTGTTCTTCCGTCTGTGGGATACATTTCAGCCCATGTCCCATCCGTAGTCTGCTCACTAGATGTTGTCACGTGCATCTCTGTTGTCCATGGATCTGTGGAAACTGCAAATCATTGTTAATAAAACAAACATTGATCAATGAAGGTTTGAAAGACAAAAGGTCAATACGCGTGGGATCGCCTGCCTGACATAGCCAAAATGTGTTTAAAGAGAGACACTGAAGGATCAGTGGGCTGGAATTAGTTGAGACGGAAGAAACAGAAAACACAAGTGCAATCGCCAATGACGCGCAGAGTGCATATACATACAAATATACAGTAACCTGGAATAAAGGAGCGGAATATAAAGTAAAGTTAGGAATATTAAGTGTCAGGAAACATGTTACAAAATGTGTAGTTACATTGGGCAGGGCGTGTAGAGGCTCCACCCAGGAGGATATAAATTGGGGCAAAAATCCTGAAAGAGACGGTGTGCTTGGACGGTAGAGACCAGAATCCAGAATCAAAGGAAACCCAGGACTCCAGGACATGCTATAACAGTAGTAGAATGCCAGAGAAAGAGACCATACAGGTCACAATAATCAGATCAGCAAATTAGACACCAGACATAACTGTGGGAACCATTCCAGGCAAATGGCCGCTTGGAAAAAGGTAGGTAAAATAGTGACAGTAGTCGCCGATATAGAAACACGTAGTTGAAAACAGAATTTTAGTGTCAGGCAAGCAGCTTTAGTATAGGTTGAAAAAATAGCTGCGGTGGAGGCGAAAGCATTTAGCTTTGCTATATCTTATGGGGCGTGGCAAGCAATAACAATCATGATAATATCTTACATCCGACAGTTGAGATATCTTGGTCATCTCCAACTTGATAAAAAGTAGCCCGGAAGCCTGTCGACTCTTCTGTAGAGTTTGTGACAAACACTACAGTCATGCTGCGCCCCGTTGTAGTAACTGTTGCCATGGTGTCACAAAATCTCCCTAGCAACGGCGCTGTTGAGCTGTTCCCGTCATGCACTGCGACATAGTCGTACTGGCAGTCGCCATGATCGGCAAGGTCAAGGGTCAAAAAGTTGAGAGCTACGGTCAGGTTTTCGGCTGCCTCCACGGTCCAACTGCATACAGTGTCACTGCTGTAATGGTCTGATTCGGCGTGAGCGCTGGATATAATTCCGCTACTGGACTGGGTGACGTAGAACGACATGTTTCGATCGCAGGCATAGTACGGCTCAATGGACGAAAATGGCATATCGGTCCCTGAAATAGTTGAGATAAATACGGTGTAACACAGACCTCGGTAAATTGTGTTTTCGGCAAAACTGATGATAAATCCAATCTTTAACGTCAAACTATAAGTATAACCAAGATAAGTTAATTTTAAAAACGTATTACAGTATATACAGTGTCGTATGATAGGAAGTAAGGAACATCTATTGACCTGTGTTTCCGTGTACTTGAACCTCCGAAATGTACGGCTGGAATCCTGAAATGGTTGAGGTAATCAAGAGTTTCCAGTACCGACTATACGCGATAAAACCGCCATATGCAAGGGTTTGCCTTCCCGCCATGCTGAATGTTCCAACTGTGGACCAATCGCCTTGCTCTACGTCATCCGACACGAGTAGTTCAAGAGAAGTGGGGTAATGCTGTTCCTCAGTGAGTTCCACGGGACTTATAACGCGGATTTTGTACAACCAATAGGATCGCTGCATGTCGAATACTATGTTCCAGCTGTCGTACATGAAGGGTAGGTTGGTGGGGTTCCAAAATGTCGCCATGTTTCCGTCAAAAACTTTGGCGGCGTCAAACACGGTCACGCCGTCAAAATATGGCGTTCCTGACGAGTCGATCGGCCAAGACGTGTTGGCAGGTATCCAGCCTGCGGTCGGTGTCACTGATGAGGGAGGAGAGAAAAGTTTATACAGATATCTCACTGAAGCTACGGTAAGTTGGCGGCGTCGCTGTGTCCTAAATTGAATTTGTGTTAGCATTGACTTTATGAAGTATATGTCGTTCAAAATGGAAAGTAATAGACAACAAAAACAGAGAGTCTAAAAAGTATTCGTTTTTATCGATGCAATTCATTGAGCGCTCTGTCAAATCGCCCAGGCGAAGCGGCGCCAAAGTGCAGAAGCTTCATTGACGAGATATTCGCCATAGTAGTTTATTCATTCATCGGTATATAACCTGCGGAAGATACATTATCACACGCTTATTTGATGTTATTATATGAATCTTATTTCACTTACATGTCACGGTAACTAATAATTTATTACGCTACATAATTAACATGTCCCTCTAGTCATGAGTGTCATCGAGCTGTGTTCATTTACCTGTGGCGGTGAAGACCTCAACCTCACACAGCGTCAGGAAGTCGGTTCTCCCTACCAGCTGGATCGACACGTAACGACCGACGATTGGCTCCTGACAGTCGATGGTGATCACGTGGCCATGTTCTGCAAGGTTGAGGTCGTTGTCGGTCCTTCCACACTCCCGATTTTCTGACATGTCGAAATGTTCACCCACGTTTACTCGGAGTGTAGTAAGCCGATCACCTGGAAAAAGCAAGCAATCGCACATGCCCACATGAATGGGCTAGTCTGGGAATCAATTAACTTTTCTTCAACGAACTAGAGTTGTACGACCTCATACCTTGGACGAATGATTTTCACATGTTATCTTTTCCACTCATTATGCAAACGAGGCCCTCATTTGTATAACGTGTGTCAGTTGATCTTTTAATAAAAACAACAGAAAGTATGAAAATCATATCTAAACAAAAAGGCTATTCTTGCATTTCCTCATCAGATATACAGACGGAGTCTTGATTTTCATAATCCATGACTAACGATGTTCACACTTACTTAACTTCTTCAACAACCTTAATAACTGAAGTTACGTAAGTTTGGTAAAGGTCACCTTGGCGAAGGTGACTTATGATGATGGATGGAGGAAATGGTACTCACCACATCTGTATGATGACGATTGCGCCGCTCCACCCAGCTGCCAGTCATCAGGACTCCAGCCAATAACATCACCCTTCTGACAGCCGGCCATGACTTCATCAATTTCTGCAGACGTAAACTCCTTGGACCACATGTTCACCCCCGATACGTCACCGGTGTATGCCTAGAGAGAGAAAAACAATATCTATTGACAATATATTTGTGATGCGGACTGACCAAAATAACACCAAGTCACATGTGCAGTATTGCATCATCATGATTACTGGTGTACCGTAGCAATCGAGCACTTCTATAGAATCTTTTAATGTTACACGCAACGTTACGTTTTGGTACTCTGTAATTAAAAGATTGACTTTTTCTGTGTTTAGAACAGAACTTAAGACATACTTTAAGCCTTACTGTGAACCGGTTTTTTTATTGGTTGGTTTGTTCGAATTGTTGGTGCCAATGGTGGTATTTTGTTTTAACGTAGTCAGTAGAAATGTCGTCGTTAGGATCAAAACATTTTACATAATCATTGCCCTTATGGTGATGGCTGTTGACTTGGCTTGTACCTGAAATTTCTGGAAGCCCCCTCCCAGTCTGTCCTGGTCCTGTCCCAGTACCATGATGCCGTTCCTGGGGACACGATGTCCGGTCGCAATGTCCGTCCCGTTAGCTTTGACCTGTCCGTCAACGTAGATGTTCCACGAGCCACGCCCACTTGTCCACGTGATACACACGTGATGCCACTCTCCATCTAGGATGCCCAGGTCAAGCTGAAGAGTACCAAACAGTATGAAGAAGAGTAAAAGAGAAAACATGCTTATATGGGTAAAGATAACATGCTCATATAGGTAATGATATTATCAGGTATCCGTTACAAAACCTGCATCTTAAGGAATGTTTGTGAAATAAGTAAAAAAACATACAATATCATGTATCATTTTCACATATCATTACATAGCTATATTGTGGTCATACATTTTGGATACGTATTTCAGATAAAGCAGAATGATATGAAGACAGAAAACGTTATGCACACGCACCCTTGCAGCGTATTTACTGTTGATGAAGAGATGATGGGATGTCTGCTGGTTGATGGCGTATAACAGAATCTCATTGCTCTGCTCAGTCGTGGCGTAGCTGTGGGAGACATCCGATGATTGTTACTGTTAGGTAGGAGATATATGCTCTCATAAAAGGGCACCAGATGCACATATGTTAGTCTGTAGAATCCGTCGTAGGGGCTGGCGGATGCTGGGCGTGCCGCTTTAAGCTCGATTTAATAAGGCTACATACATGCCAATAGTCTGTGTAACACAAACTCCACTGTGAGGGGCTGTAGCTGGCGGATGTTTGGCGGGCTGCTATAAGCGAGATTTAATCAGGCTAACATACCAACACTCGTTAACGTTTAATACCAAAATAATGCTTTGGGAAAACAGAAGATGAGAATGAATGATAAATTGTCTGGTAAACGCATCCTCCTATGCACGGTCCCAACGGCTAGCTGACTGCTCAGCCTATTGGGCCCTGCTATCCCAGGCCCTACCCCCAGGTATTATGATTGTCGCCACAAACTCGCCGCCCTGCTTATAAATATTAATGAGCTTACCCTTACATCATAATACTGGGGGTAGGGCCTGGGATAGCAGGCCCAATAGGCTGAGCAGTCAGCTAGCCGTTGGGACCGTGCGTAGGAGGATGGGTAAACGTGGTGGAGTACAAAAACATACTATTGTAGACATAGTGTATGAATGAGCCTGATAAAAAAAAAAAAGCTTATAGTGGCCCAACCACCAACAACCAGCCGGCCACCTGGTGGGAAGGGGCATTTCGATAAATAATTTTCATTGCCATTCTTGTCTAAAGAGGGGAACAAGGGCACTGTGGTCCCATGGCTTGATCATTTGCCTCCTTAGACCTTACCCTGAAGAGCGGATCCTCTGGCAAGTATGAAATTCTAATTAATAACCAGGGATGCTATTGGGTGACACGTATACATAGCCACATTTTTGTTTGAGAACAGGTGAAAATCAACGCGCGCGCGGATGTCATCCATAAAATTAAGTCAGCGTGGCCTTACGTAGAGTTTGCATGAATAGACCACCAAAATATCAAATCCAATAAGCCCCCTGATGTGTGCAATGATGACCTATTTAATAGTACCTGACGATCGTTCCAGAGACGCGGGCGTCTGTGCGCATGCGGAAGCAGAGGGTAAACTCATCCAGGGTGTCGTTCCCATGCAGCCGCAACAAGGCGTAGTTTTTGGCGGACAAGGGAGGTGGAAACGTCAAGTGCTCCCCTGTTAAGATTTTAATGAAAAATTGTAAGAAATGGTTACAATAAACTACTGGATATAGGAACACAGTTGATAGTTTATCTAATTTTGTAGATGAAAGCAGTATCATAAGTGTACGACAAGATCTTTTGAGTGTACATGCGAATACACTGTACCCTCTCCTGCCAAAGAAGTCAATGGATTCATGTAAATTTCAAAGTTCAACAAAATGCATGAATTTTATTATCTGTCCCTCACCACAGCATTCTCCTCGGCTATAGATACGAACCCGCCCAACGGGGTAGATCCCTCCCAGGTCCACTTTAAACCACGGGTCCTTCTCCCTGTCGGTATGGACACAATCGCCAGAGGGCGTGACTACACCGCTGGTGTAACCGTCCACGGCGAGGCTGGCGGGCAGACCGGGCCAGGCGCTGCTCAGGGAGGCTGTTTTACCCAGGGCAATGTTTCCACCTTTGAATCAACAGAACACAGAATCTTGAATAATATACACACAGCTACAGTTCGTAGCTTGGGAAGCTTTCAAGACGAACATGGGGTAAATTGTAGCTCTCTCAAAGCATTTCTATCTTGTCGCAGCATCTTTATACTGTGTAATCATGTAGTTGAACACAGCAGGGCTATGTCACGTGATGCCCTCACCTTCAAGTTTTCTTTTGTTGACAAAGGGGCATCACTTGGCATACATGATGTGCGTATCAAAATTCTACTTGAAACGAAAATGTACTGGTAAACGGGGTTTTCCTTACGATGAAACATGACAGGAACTAAGATTATGAAAGCAATGCGTTTTACAACCACTCTCAATTCTTTTGCGTTTTTTTGGTCACCTGGAGCTAGCTCGCCATATGCATACTTTTCACTTGCCCCCAGCTGCAACCCTGGTATGAAAGTTCAATTGACAACTGCTAATTACCTGTACATCTAGACGAAGTTTTCTCAATCTGTTCTTGGTTGAGGCTCACGTCATACAGTTGAACACAGGCAACTTTCCCACGAAAAGAACCGCCGACTTCGTCACTGAACCCCACACGCACCGTCCCGCCCACGGCCATCTGCTCCCGCCCCACCACCGTACTCGCCACCTCCAGGCCGCCGTGCCACAGCTGAACCGCCCCCGAGGAAGAGCTGTAAGTGGCGCCGATGAAATTCCAGGAGTTCAGGGTCAGGGCATGTCGTGCCGTCAAGTCCGCTAGGCGCGTGCCATCAACTTTGTCAAGACTGCCAGGAATGTGAAGGAACAAAAATAAAGAAAGTTTACTATAAAATCAACATTCCCAGCAAACTAGATTTCTTGTCCTTTCTATGTTTAAAAAAAACTGGTTCTAATAAAGATTCAGAGTGCCGAAATTCATTAAAAGATGAATCAGAAATCATAACAGAAATGCTAGTTTCGGAGGGGGGAGGGTACGCTAAATTATGACAAATAAGTATAGTAAGTCGGTTGTTCCAGACTAAAAGATTTGTATACAGCTACCCTATAGGAAAATAAATAGGTTGAATTCTCCCACCCACAAAAGACTCGTCACATTTTAAAGTAATCCAATTAATTGACGTAATGTTCAAGATGGTGAGGAATTTGTCCCACGGGCAAAGTGTCTGTGTTTGGTTTTCATCAAGGTCAACTACAATCTAAAACAGGTAGCTGTCGACGAGAATCTCAGCAAATGTCACCTTGATTCTATGATATAGTATTACTTTGTTGCGCAACAATTGTACAAGGTACAAAGAATGGCATCTACTGATACATAACTACAGGTCTATAAGGCTAATCTACTTAATACAAGGGTTGAAAATGGTCTTTTGCAATCATTGGAGGGATTTCTAGCGTCTAGACATGCTTTAATACATTTCCTATGTATACCATACAGGGGTTGTCACTTTAAAGATATGGATGTCAGTTATGCACGCAGAAAGGGGTGTTTATTTCTTTCACCTGATGAACAAAGTGCTGGAATCTTTTTGTCCGAATCGCACGCCGTTCCCTTCCGTTAGAATTTGGACTACCGGTCCATCAGTGCCGGTTGGGTACACGAAGGCCAGGATGGTCATGGAGTGTTCTGTCGTCATCCCGACCGAGTCGAGGTCGAACTCGACGTACGACCCATCAGTAAACATGGTGGCTCCTCCCCGCTCGCCGTACACACCGGAAGTAAGGGACACGCCCACGCCGTTTCCATGGTTACCACTTCCGCTAATGTCCTGTAACCGATGTTCCCTGTTCAGCGGCCACAAGGCGATTGGAGGAACTGACGAGATACAAATAAATAAAAAAAGGCTTAAAAGGAGCAAACGAACAATATAATCAACTCTTATTTTTAGATAAACTTCGCAATTCATAAAACAGCAAAGATAAAAAGTGTCACACCCACTTGACATTTGATTGTAACATTTGTGTGGGGCAGAGATAGTAATTTAGCAGAATCGATTTTCCCGAAAAAGGTTTTGTTTATTTCAAGCTATTTCTTTATAAGCCAGTAAGGAAATATTCATCATGTCACTTTATATCAATCAAAACGGATCCAGAATAGAAAATTAGGATTTGATAAAGGGAAACCACCATAACACACTACATCAATCCTGGCATCCTGATCATGGTATATGTAGACTACGTTGAAAGGCGACAACTTCTACCAGATCGCAGCCCCAGTCTACCATGACATATGAGATATATGTCTCGGTACTCACCACTTGCTGCATATGTCATCAGGCATGACGTCAGGAACATCAGCAAACGGCTTGGTTTGTCTGACATTTCAGTGATGTTGATGTAGAGTGTACTCCTGTGACCTTCAAATGAAACAAAGGTGATTTTTGTCAACTGTCGTAAGCAAAAGGCTATATGACTGTGTCTCTAAAATGATACCGACAGGAAATGGGTACGCGTTGATAGGGGAAAAAATGGCGAAATTCATACACTTTGAAAGACCTTGATAGTGTTTTGACAAAGTATCATGTTCACTGCAAATCTCTTTATCATAAATTGTCAATCTTTGAACATTAGTTGAGCCTAATACAGCGCCAAAACTGAGATGCTCAATAACCTAACCTGCTAACCTGGACTTCAACTCGTCAGCGTGATCGCAAGAGAAAGTTTGCACAAATTTGCAAAGTTGGCGCAATTTCCTAACGCATTTGGGGAAGAGTACTAGTAGTTTCCCTTACCCAATTGCAAGTTGCTGCAAGTAGGAAAGAAACATAGAACTTTCCGAACGTAGTCTCCTACTAAAGGTCATGTCAAAGAAGTGAAGGTTATCCCCTTCCTTGACAATGTCAGTACCTTCTGGCAATCCTGAAATGACATTCGCATGGGCAGCTTCACCTGCAAGTGTTTCCGTGACTGTGGTCTGGATTCCGGCAACTCAACTGTCCACCATCATTGACAGATGGGGATAGTCACACAGAGGTGTGTTTATGTGGAGCTGGAACGTTGCCATGGTAGGGGGCGGGGTTGTGTCACCCTTATAATCATATCAAAACTGTTATCTGAAAAGAACATGTTGATACAAATCATGCATTTTGTTGCAAGAACTATTAAACCGTCAGGTTTATAGGGAATCCCTCGAGTAAACTGAATGATGATTGGGGAGGGAGGAGGAATGATTTTTCATTATGCACATCACTGCCAAGGATACTTGCATACTAAGTATGGAAATCTGTCGTTCCTATGTTCCGTCATGCTCCTTGGAATATTTTGACAAAAATACGCCCCTGCAGTTCCAGAGCAAGCTGTTAGGGGGCCCAAACATACGTCGCCTCTGTCTTACATTACAAGCTATCTGTCATAAAAAAATCACGACACACACGCAGACACGCCCAAAGTCTAGGCCTTGACATTTAGTATGACCCATAGCTGAGTCCAAGACCGTAGTTCCAGAGTATATGTTTTATTTGCCTTGTTAGATTTAGCCAGCTTCCTACAGTCGCTCACCTCGAGCTCGTCGGTGTAGCGACCGTTGGAAGCGGACTATGGCAAACAAGACTAGAATCCAGTCTAAACGTTGGGGCGGATAGAGCAAACAAGAATGGGTTCCCTGCTATGTTTTCTGTGAAGGAAATGTGTCTCTTCTCCTGGTCTTCACCTGTCAACACTCCTGGCACACGATGTTTGGTACTTGAAGTCTTGGGGAAGTCAGGAAAGAGGGTTTGAGTTACGCCAGTGGAATTTGAAAAACATCATTCACTCATCATTCTCCATGTCAGGAGAGTGAAATGGCATTCAGAAACATGCTACAAACGCGGTTGTCAGTCTTGCACTTGCGGAAAAGTTCCAGACATTAGAGAAATGACGTCTCGGGACCTGAAACCTGAACAGGGTCAGGGGTGACTCATATTTTGTATTACTAAACCCTCCACTTATACAATGACAAAGTAAACAAGGCGAGACGCTGAATATATATTTCTTCCATTGAATTGCATTAAGACAGGGAAAAGGATAAACACTTTACAAATCCGTGTACCAGCTGCATAATCAACGTAGCCACCAATCTAAGTGGACGTATGACAAAAATTTAAACCATACCGGGCGGAGCTCTTATATCTTCTTAATCTTTCCCACTCACTCTAAACGCCCGAGGGATTGATTAAGAAGCACAGGTCTTTAAGATACATCAAGTCATATTTGAGCGGTCCCAAGTGAGTTTTGTTTCTCTTCAAGCCTGTCCACCTGTGACCCAGGTTCCGCTGCTGTTCGTGTAAAGTTTACTTATCACGACAGGCAGATGTTTTCACCTTGTAACCTGCCTAAAGGGACGGGAGAAAACATACACATGCACGTGTGATGAACGATTCAGGGCGTCGTCTAAGTGTGTCTGTATGTCAGACAGATATTTGACAGAATTCTGATGCCTAGCCCGTCCATGTGGTGCTAGAATTACACATATGTATATGCAGCATTAAATATCCCTCCAAACGATAAGTGGATGTCACTACCTGCCGAAGGTCACAGGAATAAACATGTACGTTATATCTGAGACAAGTGCAAAGCAAGTGAAGCTTCAACTAAAAAAACAAGAGTCCACTCTATTGAACGTTGGATGCCTGACTCGTCCATGTAACACTTCAAATCAAAACTTACAGTTTTTGTCCTGGTGATATGCGTCACAAGAGACGGTTGTGTTGATCATAGATAAACTTTTCATCATAACAATACCGTTTTAATTACATATACATATACATATACATATGCTATAGAAGACCAGAGACAACGATATTGAAATGAATGCAACTTGTAACTTCATTATATACGTTGTCGAGAAGAAATAATTGTCCAAAGGCATGCACTTAACCTTGCGTCTATACATATGGCTGTTGGCCAAGAACACATTTCAAATGGATGTATATAGGGAAAAGCGACGTTTTGGCCCCTAATTGAAGTCATATTCAAACACAAAAACACCCATAGGTACTACGGTACCGGTACGCCAAATAGCACCTGCTCAAGCAGCTGGATATGATTTTGAAAACAGTCAAACGTTTTCGCCACTGATGAAAGATAATGGATGTTATCTGAAACGTTTGACCGTTCCAAAATCATATCTAGTTTCTAAAGTAATTGCTATTTGGCGTAAATGGGATCAATTGTGAATAGTCAGTGAGGCAAACAGTTAAACATTGAGATTTGTTTTTATGTGTATCACTGAAATAGTGCTAAAATCGATGGATGCTCTGTCTCATTCTCCTACGCAGAGACAGACCGGAGTCATCGAATTTCGACGGGTCCGAACTGAGCGGAGTAAAAGCCGCTGGTTTGTCTCTGGAGCGAGACGGGACGAAAGCAGACCATTTACTGAACGTCTCAATTAGGGGCATGTATCCGCCAATCGACGGAATAAATTGAACTGCTGGAGCAAAGTTGGATGGACACAAGAACGACATGATACCCTTTTGGCGAGAAGATGTTTCTTGATATGCTCCCCTTCAAATGCGACAGCCGCTAAAACCACGAACTTGTTTGAACTCAGCTTCAAACAGCTAGCCCGGTCACAATTCTAAAACCTGGTCTTAAATTCGGCTTGGACATAAAGTAGGATTTACCATATACCGTGCGGGTGACGTGAGGGAGTCTCTATGCTATCTAAACCTACAAATCTTGTAAGTCAATTTAGCAGATTTCAGGGACGCTCTCGACCAAACACATGTCCTTTAACGGTTAACAGTAAACAAGGTTATACCTTTGACGCCAAATACGATTTTTCATATTAAAGAATACTATCTGCGGTCCTTAGGTATGCCCTTCGCTCTTATGATGTCGTCATCTAATGTCTGACCTTTCTCAGTGGCTAGCAACTGTTGTGTCTAAAAAGCTTGTATGTGATTTTCCACGAGAAAGAATCCCAGCAATTCAAGAAGTGGATCCAATTCATCCAATTAACTTGAATTTGATACACTTAGTTAAAGCCCTTCGTGTTGGACCACGACTCTTTGAGGTGGACTATAAATAAACTGTTTTAAGAATAAGATGGTGCAACTTCCTAATTAGACATTTTAGTTTCTTTTCAATCTCTCGCTAAGTGTGCAAAATTTTCAACCAGAAATTGCACAATGCCGATGAATAGATACTTCAAGTGAACGTGGCGTTTCACGAAAAAATGATTTAGTCATTTACATAGTATGTATACAAGAAAACATCGACATAAGCATTACTGTAGTTACGACTAATGTACATAATGATTTTCTTTAATGGAAGTGATTTCAGGAAACTTATATATTGTAGAAAGCCGCCTGCTACAACAATTTGAGAGAATGAATAATGTAAGGAACTGGGAATTCGTACAACGCAGCAATACACATTGCAGTTTGAGATTGTCAGGTTTTGAACGACTTGAAAATGGTCTCACCTTTGGTTGAAAGTCTTGTGTCTCAGGCTTGTCTTGCAGGATACCAATCAGACCCTCAAGTGCGTTGTTCTCTTGATAGCCGCCCTACGATAAGACTCACCGTGAACTTGAGTCCTACGTGATGACTTGGAACCGTGCGATCCGCGTCTTTCGCGCCCACTGACTGCTCCGAGTTATGTAAGCACGGCTTTTGTTGAGGCGGTTTAATTCTACCCTCGGGACGTCTTTTGGCGACAGGTTTGATAGATCTGATAAGCGCAGGTGATTGTGGGAGTCCATATTTGGTGGCGTTGTCAGGACCTGCTCTCAAGCCTTGACAGTTTCCCTCCTGATGATAGAGCGAACCTGACGGTGGCGGTGGTTCACGGTCGGGCCGGCTCAGGGAATATCGTGGGACTACGTCACCACTAAGCGAGAGGGAGTTGAATGTACTAGTCAAGAGTAGATTAGACGTTCATATGCACTTATAAAAGTATGCTATTGTTTCCATTGTTACATGTATATGATTGTTACCATGTGACCTGTACTCAGCACAGTGGGGCAAAATGTGCAATAAAAAGGTTTTCATTTAATAAATGTTTCGGTACGAGTCAAGATTAGAAGGGGCAGAGACCACGAATTATTGACGTGCCAAGAAACTGTTCAAGACAAAATGGTAGTACAAAGAGACGCACAGAAACTACAGCAGAAAGAAAATGGAGTCGCGAGTAGAATATAGAATAGGTGAAATATGTAATAATAAACTGAATACAGAGACGTCCTTGAACACAACGATCCAACAGTTCTACAGATTAATTTCAACTTTTACTTTGATACCCTTAAATATCATTGACTTTCATAAAAACGCCTCTTAACTTTTCTTAAGTCATTCAAAATGAAAAGTGCGACATGTTTAGGCATACTTTATCCTAGACCATCAAGCTAGGACAATCTATTAGTGGTACATGTCATTAGTGTATGGGTCGGAGCTGTGAAACGTGTTGATCTCAACTAAGCCATTCAACAGAGTGATAACCAACTTATTTTGTGTCAGTCATACACCTAAGTTTGTACATATATCAGTATGATATCGTGTGAAAAGTATTTCTGCAGAGTGCTTGAATCTTGGATTACCATAAATGGGCCTGTAGGAAGGCGTAGTTGCCTGCTTACTGTCAACCTATTTGTGGACACCTAAGTTTGAGTGGCTAAAGATTCCGTAGCCAATTAAGTCAGTCGGATGCCGTGTTTCGGATTAAGAAAGCGATGGGATATGGGGTTTCGAGGTTGAGGTCCGACTGGCATAGTGTGTAAACATCTGGCCTATAGCTATATTCGATGTTTAACTTGAATGGACGCTATATTTTCTTTGCTTTGTTTTTTTAACCTTTTTCTTTATGATTACTAACTTAGATTTAAAGTTAAAGACTCATTAGTCTTGAATTTTACGAAGATTGTTGTTTCCATTTATCAATGTTTGTTTTTGTTAACCTTCACCTTTGTCATACGTACTGCATTGCTAAAAAGATGCAGACGGAAAACGAACTTCTTGTTAAAGAAATAGATCTGGTCCTACTATTACACATGGACAGCTTTGACTCTGTTCTAGGCGTTTATTCATAGAGTCTTAGACCACTCATACCGAAGGTCATGGAAGCAACGACCGTTCTGCATAAGTTCTCGCCGGTGGAATGACTTGCAATTCTATAAAGTCTTTCAGCTAAGCCTTCTTACATAGCAGTGCATGGACCAAAGCATTACATAGTCGTTGTTACCCAGTTGTAAATAAAATTGATGATAGGTATTTTGATGAAACCAGTTTCTAAAAGTTGTGAAATATTGACGCAAGTTATTTTCTCATTCACTAGGTCTCCTCTCTTGGTCTTCTGACACAGTTGCTGATAGGACGAAAGCATCAAAAATTTAATCTTTATTCTTTATATGTAAAAAGACTCTGGAGACGGTACGGTAGGGGCTCAGAAAAGATAAATATCACAAGAAGTTAAAGATGCATGAATCGAAAAAAATACGATTGGATAGTTGGACTTAAACGGAACAATAGCGGCACTAAGGACATTGACGCTTCAAAGCGAAATTGATGTTTACTCAGGAAGTCAGCGTCTGTGACCTCGACTAAAGGCCTTTATGTTGAAACAGATGTTTTTTTTGTTGTGCGATATAATTCATATTCTTTAAAACAGGATAAATATTGCGTGTAGCCTGGACAGTGAGTAACTGACGACAAGGCACCAGTTTGAATGTTTGATTTTATTCATCAGGAAAGCAGCAGCTCTGTAACAGGAAGGAAGGGTGACGTCATTAGGCAAGGCTCATCCTCGGCCTCCAGACGCAGTTCTCGGTCGCATGACGCTGTTTCTGAGGATAAAATATGACGACGTTGATATGCCCTACTGGGAGGGATAGTTAAACTAGCGATCCTACCCCTTATTCAGCCGATAGAAATGCCAGAAGAATGGTAGCTGTAGGGATTTTGGCAGCTCTGTGTGCCTGTATGTCGCTGGTATTCGCCTCGGCTAAAACATCCCCATAGCCGCAGTAAGACAAGCCCTGGGACTCCAGAAGACGGAAGGCTCGGATCAAAACAAAAATTCTACAACCGGAGACAAAATCCAGGCAATGTCTGCACGAGCAGGAATGTTAATCAAGACCAGGCTATAATGCCACAAGATTGTTAGTGATTTAATTTGTAGGAAGCCATGAATATATTAATGGCTAACATGCAGACGCAAAGCTATTCCTGTCTTGCATACGTTGCACGTTGTGACCTGAGTGTTCCGTATTAGGACACATAGCTGCCATAAAACCTACTACGTTAGCTAGAGCATAACGTGATAGACACTTGCCGATCATAAAGCAACGTAGGCTCAATATCGAACTTGATCATGATCGTCGTTTTCCTGATCTCTACCCACCTGAAAATATTTGGAGGATCAATCAACAGCTTCTCGAGTTACGCTGGCTACACACACACACACACACACACACACACACACACACACACACACACACACACACACACACACACACACACACACACATAAACACACACAAACACACACACACACACAAGCACACACATACACACACGCGCGCACGCACCACACACACACAGAAACACGCACGCACACGCACGCACGCGCGTGCGTGCGCGCGCACACACACACACAGCTGCAGACACGTATGTACACACGCGCGTACACACACAAGCACACACAAACACACACGCATGCACACACACACGCGCACACACACGCACGCACACACACAGGCGCCCACACACAGACACACACACGCACAAACACAGACACACAAACACACTCACACAAAGACACACACACACACGCGCATGCACACACAAATGCCGCGCAGAAGTTATACACTACCAACACCTACTATGCAGTACCACTCCAGGCCGCTGCACTGAGTAGGTCTTGTCTAATTATTTCCCTATTGCCCCTCCCACCATGTGACTCGGCCAGGTGACTGAAGGTCGGGAAGACGAGCCGATACTCGTAGAAGGACACAAAGACTTGTACCATCACAGGGACACCAAACTGTCCTCATTCATAGCTTTCCGGCACAGAAGGTACAATCACTACACATCTGGCATACAAACCACCATTGAGGTAGGTACACAATTTTGTGCTTGTGAGGTGCCCATGGGCGTCTGCCCTCAAATCCCGCAGATTTTAAAGGAACACTTAACAAATGACTACTCCGGCATAGATATGGACAAACCTGGCCCAGAGAACCTTCCTTAGAAGAGCAATTTCCCTCTGGGAATACCCACTGTCAGATTCTTTTAAAAACAGACTCCAAATATCGCTAAGTTCCTAATATCGCCAGGTTACAGATTACCGCATTTTACATCAAACCTGGGTTTTTAGAAGCTCTTTTCCCGACCAAGGTCTGCAGTGAGTTGGAAGCAGTATGACCAGCGGTTCTGGAGTCACACGCAATGATCTTTTGCTTTTGCGAGCCATGTAACAAGCCGGAAACTTTTTACCCATTTTCAGAATACGTTGTAGGTTGTACCCTCAAATTCAACATATCAAGTTCTTGTCAATTGCTTGTACACGCTACTATAAATTTGGAGGCGTTGAACCTCTTCACTTTGGGGCCCTTAACCATGTAAATCCCCATAGGCGAAATACTGTGTCATGCCACCACAACCATTTCACAACCAGTACATGATCCAACCGAATTCGGAATGCCCGAACTACCACCATAGCCTTTGGAAAAGCTGGTACTGGTCGGCTATCATACAATAATAACATTATTGTACAACAGTTGTACTAGATACAAAGTATGGCATCTACATAACTACTGCTCCATAAGCCTCATCTACCTAAAACAGGAGAATGTGTCGTATGGGATGAGAATGTTTACCATCAACGGAGTTTTTTCACAACTTGTTTGGCATTATGATATGGGGGTGTAAGGGAGGCGTGTACAAGTCACGCGAGGAACCAAGCTAGTCACAAGACTAGGCTATAAAGGACTTTGCCCGACGGCAAATATACCTGCTGCTTATCAAAAGGCTATGGGACGAACGAACGAACGAACGAAATATACCTGCCCTTCATTCGCCAGTACACGCCCTTTCACCTTTAACTGCACTTATTTATAAACACACGTGGTCGCTTCCTTAGTAGAGCAGTTTCCCTCTGGGAATACCCACTGTCAGATTCTTTTAAAAACAGACTCCAAATATCGCTAAGTTCCTAATATCGCTAGGTAATAAATAACCGCATGTTACATCACTTATCTAAACACCTGGGTTTTTAGAAGCTCCTCCCCGACCAAGGTCGGCAGTGGGTTGGAAGCAGTATAACCAGTGGATGGGGTCACAAGCTAGGCACAAGACTAGGTTATAAAGGACTTTGCCCGACGGCAAATATACCTGCCATTCATTCGCCTCGTGCACGTCCTTTCACCTTTAACTGGACTTATTTATAAACACACGTGGTCGGGGTGGGCATGTTACATCAACAGAATATACGGCAATACAATCTCGTGAAGCAGACCCTTGTATAGCCCGGAGAAATACTTTTGAAATTTATGTTTATGTCTCCGGTTTAAAAACATAAAGATAGTACAGTTAAATAATATTATGTAGGTTATTGACAATAATATTATGTAGGTTATTGACAGAGGGCCAAGTGCGCTATCACTCTCTTTTGTAACTAATAATATAAATCGCGCCTTACTGAGAAATAGTGACTTATTTTTTTGGGTTATCTTCGCAAAGGACAAACAAATAAACAAACGAGCATTTATGGTCTGATTCTTTTATTGCTCTGAACTCTATATTACGAAATGACCCTCATTCATAATGTGAAGAACGTATCACATGATGCATAAACTGTTACCTGCTTAAATGAACGACCTACGCAGAAG
>NC_049982.1:9942804-9945342 GCF_000003815.2 Branchiostoma floridae
TATAGTCAAACGACAATATTTGCACTGTCAGTCAGACTAAGGCACGTGACGGAGCGCAACAGTTCAAAGGTCGATTAACAGTTCTATGTTCAGGGAACGGTTCGATCGATGTTCAAGAACTAGTGAAGGTTTGTAAAGCTGTGTGCTGTGCGTCATCGCCATTTTAGTTTGTTTAACTTGTTTTCCAAGTTTATGTGCATTGTTTGTACCTTTCCCCACCACTTCTATGCGACTTCCGACCCGGGCAGTCGCAAGTGCCTCCAGTTGTACAACATAGAGTACGGGGAAACGGATCAATGGTCTGCCGATTTCAGAAACTTTTTCCATTCTCTTTCTATTCATTCGCTGACAACATGCTCTTCATACAGGTTGTGTGTGTGTGTGTGGGGGGGGGGGGGTCATTAACCCCAGCCATCGAGAGATTATGTAAACACAGACTAGACAGGCGCGGATTTAGGGGGGGGCGCACCCGGCGCGCGCCCCCCCTTTGGCTGGACCCCAAAAAAAAAATTCAGCTGGACCACCATAAAAAAGGAATTCCACAAAGAAATCCAGAAAATCAGCGAAAGTTGCAGCGGAGCGGCGACAAAACAAAGCCGCTAACCAACAATGCCAAGGCGCACTCCTCCCGCTTTTACTTCCTCATTGCGTCGGTCTTTGCGGGCATAGCCAGAATGTTCCGTAACCAGAACGTTGGCAATACTCCCGCCCTCCTTCGGAACTCACTTATGTTCCATCTGACTCTAATATTGTTATTATATTTGTTATTTTGGTACCCTATTAGCCCATGTGGACTGAGCGACGCAAGATACAATATTAAACATTCATTCATTCATACTGTGACGGTAAATGTCAGGAGTAAAAATGTGTCAAACTTACGATATGTCTCCGCTAAGGGACTTGACGTTATTTACCGGGGGGAGGGCTGATGCAAAATGGGTCAGGTAAAAAAACGGCGATCTTTTCCACTACACATGTACGATATTTACACAAAAGAAACTAAATTAATGTTCTACTTGGAAGAGACTTGGGTACATTTTAGCGATATCGTGACGAAAACCGCTTCAATACTGCTGTAATCATTCCAAAACGGGAGTTATTTCGGCCAACTAACAAACTTGCCGAAAAATTTTCGCGCCATCATATGCATGATTACGTCATATGCACGCAGCAGAGAGCCCGCTGTCACGAAAGTAAACATCGTAATGTTTTATCCCGTTGCCGTCCGTGAACCATTCCGTCTACAAAGAACCGATGCACACAGGATTGATATTGATACCAATTTTAGTTGCTATAGTCTTCGTAAACTTCGTGCGAACATGGAATTACACGACAGAGGCGGCTGCAGCAAATTTCTTATGGGGAGGGCGAACTATATTAACGTAATCCTAGGGGGTCCGGGGCATGCTCTCCCGGGAAAATTTTGAAATCTTGACTATCTGAAACGATCTTTCCTAACTTTTGATGGACAAATTTGCTGGCAGACTAAGCTAAGTTAAACAGCCTTTCTAGTAGGGTTTTTAGCTTATATTATTAAGGGCGACGACGCCCCCAACGTATTTTCACGATTTCGAGCGCACGAGCTGTCGCAAGGTAGGTCTGGAGAAAAATGTTGAAATTTGAACCCTCTGAAACAGGATTTTCTGCACTTTGAGGGATAAACTTTGCTGGTAGACTATGCTAAATGTAATGACATTTCTGTCAGGGGAAAATATTTTTGATGGCGACGAGCGCCAGAGCGTCGTGGGCGCCGGACACGCAAGCCGTCGCCAGGCACGTCCAGAAAAAAATTGAAATCTTGACCACCTGAAACTTCATTTCCTGCATTTCAGGAGCACATTTTGCTTGTATTTCTAAGGCCACTTAGGCAATTTTTTTTTCAATAGCCCTCCCCCCGGCTCAAGACATGTTTCGATGGCCGTTCCCCCAGGCCAAAAATATGATTGTTTAATGTGAGATTGCTAACTATCAGTGTTCGTTCGTTTATTATATTTGTTCAGCCCTAAAAGTCAGTGTTGATTCGTTGGGTATTTTTGCACAGAAATAGCTCTAAAATGCACCAGAGAGCCTCTTTATTTTAAAAAGTTCTCGGGGGAGGCCCCCCAAACCCCCCCAACGAGAGGGGGGAACCCCCCTCACGTGCTCTCCCCCCGCGCAGCTACGCTGCGCATTCGTGGCCTTCGGCCACGACCTGACATGCAACAGCATATGCGCCCCCCCTTTGCAAAATCCTGGATCCGCCCCTGCTAGATGTCTGCCGATAACTAGCGTTTTCCCCATTTTCCTCCTCTGAGGCTCTCCTAACATTACATCGCTGACAATTTGCTCTTCATGAAGGTACGTCGTCAACAGTATCCTATATCACCACGAGTTACCTGAAGATCAGCTGTATCCCTCCCCTTGAAGAAAGGACACTGGGCCAGCTACTGGACGAGACGGCGGGGAAGTGTCCAGAAAGGGAGGCATACGTCTGCCGGAAGCAAGCTCTGAGGATCACGATTCCTGAACTAAGAAAAGAGGCTACTTCGCTTACTGGAT
>NC_049982.1:9947411-9974026 GCF_000003815.2 Branchiostoma floridae
ACGGCGATAGCGAGAGCACAGGGAGAGCGCCGTACTATTTAAATTAAATAGTAAGGCGGTACCGGTATTTTATTACATGTACATACGTCCTATCCAGGCAAACCAGTTGGCTGCCGGGCTGATGTCTATCGGAGTAGGCCGTGGTGACGTGGTGGGCTGGGTCATGAGCACCCGGCCGGAGTGGATCGCCTTGTGTTTTGCAGTATCAAAGATTGGCGCCATTGCTGTAAGAACCCTCCATTCATTAGTGATTGATTTTTAACCAATATGTAAGACGCCGCGGTTTTGAGTGTCCCATAAGAATATCATCCATGTGGCAATATCCTATTTCGTCGTTTCGTCGGTCACTCTAATATTCACACACAATGCAACCTTGTGGCCTTGCACTGAGCAAACCAATTAAAAAACACCGAAGTTGACTAAACATATGGTTTACTATACTATCATATTGGTTAATTTGTATAGTATAACGGTGTTTTAATTATCGTGTAAAATTCAACGCCAGTCTCAGTATGTCTACACAGCTACAGTTGGTTTTGTAGTTACGGCGTCATAATCGTCAGTTCATACATCAGGTGAGGTGAGACTACATACATGCTGTGTTGACGACTGATTATGATGCTTAGAAACATATCAGGGAAGAAATTGCCCGCATATGGCAGAATCACCGATAAGGAGATCAGTAAATTTAAAGACAGTAATATGATATTTGCTCATTAGACAGTCGGAACGTCAATGTCAGGACGTATTCTTGTACATTAATACTGTGAGCTTAAGTTATACTAGAGTTCAACAAACCCATCTCTTCGCCAAATAATCATGCCTTTATTTAAGACTTTAAGGTCTTATTCATGTATTACTAAATAGCAAATGACTGCATGAACTGTGTTCCTCACAAATATAACCAAAAACCAGACTGTGACCTGACAGATGACATGGTAGCATCCCTGGTCAATCAGAATTTCATGCTTGTCAAAGACTTTGTCTTCCAGCTCACAAGCTAAAGCTGATCCAGCAAAACATCTGTATACCAGATGTGTCCATAGATATAGGTCAAAATGAGATATATAGAGCACAGTTTATTTCTGTTAATAAGTTTTGCTGCAGTACCTTAGGAAGCCGCTAGGGGGCCCACTATCATAATTTATCTTCGTTTTCCTGACCCCTACCCACCTACCAAATATTATTTTTTCAAGGCTTCTCGAATTATGCATTCCACAAACAAACGGACGCACACACTCGGCCCCCTACCGTCCTAACGGAAAATGCTACGTCAACCATTTTCAAACACAACCTTCCTTTCCGCAACCGCTACTTAAATACTAAATACCATGAAAATCAATACACAGCTTCTTGAGTTATATGCTGTTGGCATGGATTTATGAACTTTCCTCATTAATTATGCAAATTAGCTACCGATTTGCATAATTAGTATTACATTACATAAGTCATCACTCATTCTATCTACATACCGAAAATCCTGATGATCCGTTTACACGTTCTCGAGTTATTCTCGTCCAAAGTTGGAACGGAAATCGGTGCCTGCAGTTCCCAAAAAGCCCCTAGGGGGTCCAAACTCACAGCACTTACTCTCTGTTCCAAGGGCTATCTACCACTCAAAAATCATGACCACAGCATGTCCAGAACACGAAGTGTCAAGATTAAAAGTTTTGCTGCAGTACCTTAGGCAGCCACTAGGGTGCCCATTATCGAACTTGACCTTTGTTTTCCTAACCCCCATTCACCTAACAAATATAATCAGGATCCATTCAAGGGTTCTCGAGTTATCTTGCATACAGACAAACGCACTTACATACAAATCCCGCTACAGCACCGTAGGTAAGAGCCAGGTAAACCATTTTCACACTTGACCTTCCTCTCCATAACCGCTATACACCAACCAAGTTTCGTGAAAATCGCCCAGCTAGATTTTGACTTATGCTGCCCAAAACAAACAGCAAAAAACATACAAAGCTCGCTGCAGTACCGTAGGAAAACGCCAGGTAAACCGTTTCCAAACTTGGCATTCCTTTCGACAAACGCTACACACCTACCAAAAATCACAAAGTTCCATCCACAATATCTCGAGTTATATACTGTTGACCTACATACAGACCCAAGTCCACCAAAAACATACTCTTCTTGGCGAAGAGAAAAATTAGTGCTATGCCTGACTCTCTCATTCACCTATTCAGTGATTGACTTATTCCCTAAAGGTGCAGACTGAAATATCTGTAGACCTAACCACTCCTCTCTGTCCACCTGTACAGATGCCTCTTAGCCCCGAATACTTCTTATGGACGTCTAATAACAAGGAAATAACAGAACATGCGCTTCAAAAGGTAGTGTGGTTTCTATATTTTGTTCCATCCAAATGTTTTTAACTAGAAAAGTAAGCCTGATTTATTAAAATTGCTCGCGCCAAAAAATGAAAAAGATGACATTTTCCAAAATGCCGCATAGTATGAGAAGACACTTTATACCATACAGTCTTGTAGGTAACATGAGCTTGAAGATTTGGCTGAAGATTTGGTTCCGCTTTAAGTTAAACAACACGCTAGACGCATTGTAATAGTCTTAATGGCAGGACTCAAGTTGTACATGTATTCTTTACTTTAAATTCAGGCTAAATTGAAAGTGCTCGTGATGGAAAATCATCCAGCCTCCGAACACTTTGAAGGAACTGTACCATTCCTTTTTAAAATGTTTCCGGAGACAATGTCATCCAACTCAAGGGACCTGGCCATTGAAAAGTAAGTATTGCTTTGCCAATGAAAGTAATAACACATCGCTGCTGATGACTGTTTTACATCGAGGTCTATCAGATAAGGGTATATAAGGGTAGTGCAGAAAAAAAGAAAACTTTTTCGTGAACTGCCTGTCTGTGACAATGACGTCTTTCAATAGTTATCATTTGTTAACGCAACGTGCTAACGTTACATTTTATTCAATGTGCAGTGTGTCACCAGTCTGAAAACTTGCTAAAGATACGTCAACATTTTTGCATTTCGTTTTGATAGGGTACCAAGCTTGTCATCCATTGTCATCATTGGCGACAGGACCCACGAGTAAGTATGGCAAAAATTAATTGATATTTTAAAGTGAAGTTTGGGTTGTCGATGCATCTCTGAAATATTATTAGAGTTTTATACATGAAACGGTTTTTATAGCTACTATGTTTACTTTCAATACCTGCTTCTATCAGTTATATCTGTATTCCAATGGTTTTGTTTTGTCCAGACTGTGCCGATTAGGCAATCACATATTCTATGATTAATTCTGTTTTCCGCTTTGTGGGGTATGTATGTTCAAAGTTTCTGGTCGTTTTCAGAAACGTCTTCTACCACCTTGAAGACATGAAGACTGCGGTTCTTGATGACACCGCCGGGAAGCGCCTACAGCTCGCCCAGCGCCAGACTGATTGTCACGACACGGTGTTCTTGACTTTTACTTCAGTAAGACTTCACACTGTTCCCTTGCGTTTCTGTAATCCCTGTGAAATATAAACTAAAAAGCCGTTCGCTTCAATTGCCTGATGTTAGGCCGATATGCGCCATATGATTAGTAATGAGGATGACATAGCTTGGGAATGAACATTATGGGGAAATTGGTTCACACTAAAAGATGCTGAACAAAACGTTCAAATTACAAATTAATCCAATATTGTTTTTATTCTAGCGTTGCAATAAACCTATGGCAATGAACTCTGACAAATCTGTAACACATCTATACTGAAGTGTTCATATGACAATACAAACATCTGGTTGAAACAGCACTAAACCATGATACTTACGTACATCACACAGGGAAGTACCGGAGTTCCCAAGTGTGTCGAACATAGCAGCCACACGCTCATTAACAACAGCGGCCTTCACGCCAAGACTATTGGGATGAACAACAAGGTACGGTCGATATTTATCGAATTGTTCCCACCGCTGTTAATTCAAATAACATTATTTGGATTCAAGGTTGGCTTTCGTATGTGAAAGACCTTCAGTGTTGAAGCTAACAATCTTCAGGCCTGGCATTTCGGGGCCGAGGGGTTATCCTTTTACCACCCCTAATATGCAGTAGTAGCACGTTGTGTAGCAATTGGTTTCCCGCGAGGGATTAACAGGGGCACCACGTGAAGGTTTGCAACTCGCCCCCAAGGGGATTCAAGGTAATATTGCATTTGTACATACTAGGATCCAGAGATCAGGGTAGTCATGAAACGTAAGAATGTTGCAATGATTTAAACCATGACATGTCTAGTGTCTACCACTCTACAGAACATGGTGCTGCACTCCATAGACTTGACGGAGTTCCCATGGGCCTTCCTGTTTTCCTTAACCGAGGGATGTACACTTGTGTTGCCTAGCGACACCCCGCCCACGGCGTCTGAGGTTTTGTCTGCTCTGTTGGAAGAAAGGTGACAGCATACTATCAAATTGGAGGCAAAAAAAAAGAAAAAAAGGAAAGAAAGAAAAAATACATTCAAAAATGATCACCATCAAACTGTTAGACGTGAGCCGCAGAATCATTATGATGATTAAATGTTTCAATTTTCCTCATGTCCAGGGCAGGTCGCAAGATGGCAGACAAGTGGGCCAAGAAGACTTGCCAGTTTTCCGTATAGCACTGCATGGTGCATGCGTGTAGTTTACAATTAAAAGTTATCACTATTTCTTTCCAGGTGTGAAGCCACGTCCTTTATGTACGTGAAGACGTTGCATGACTTGGTGAATGATCCAGAGTTGAAGACATTTGACTTGACATTCCTGGAACAAGGTATAACAGCGCGCCTTTTGTAACAGTATTATCTACATCACCTCAATGATGTGAATAGAGACCAATATCATTTGTTTTCTACAAAACTGGAACTAGACATTTAGGAATGTATTTAAGAAAAACAGAGTTTCGTAGCGTTAGAATGACTGCTAATGCAAATAATGCGCTAAAGAAAATCTAAATGTTTCCACCAGTGTGGGCCACGCTGAATTGTTTGTCATATACGAGGGTATTGGTCACCATACCAGTAATGACTGCTGAACATCGTCAATCTTTCAGTCACAGTCGGTGGGAATGTTGTATCCAAACGCCTTCAACAGGATGCTGCTACAGTATTCCCTAATGCTGACATACTGGTGAGTAAATTCAGCTAAGGGCAGTAAATGTCATATACAACATGTACTGGCTTGAAGTTTATCCTTTAAACGTTGTCAACAGCGATGGCTGAGACACATTTATGACTTACCTTTTGTCGGCCTTCTCCCAAGACCCTCTACGGAACGACAGAGACCCTACACTTGGCGACGACTATAGCCGACATGACGGACGTACAGCGGCAGTCAACGGTGGGTCATCTGCTTCCCCACCTGGAGATGAAGCTTGTAGACAGACACGGTCAGATCGTCCCCTTACAGCACGAGGGAGAAGTCTGGGTTCGAGGCTACTCTGTGTTCAAATGTTACCGGGGAGATGAAGAGAAAACTGCAGAGGCGAAGACGGCTGAGGGGTGGTACAAAACTGGGTAAGTAATATCTAGATTGGTTAGACCCGCTTTCCACTAGACGGCGATCGCGCTGCGCTCTAACTGCGATCTTTATAGGATATGTGTAACATTCACTTTCACACTGGGTAAATCATACAAAACGTATAAGTGTGACTGAGCAGACAACAAAACACAGAAAGTGTAAAAAGATTTATTTCTTTTCTATACAATTCGTTGAGCGATATGTCAAATTTTAGGTCGCAGAGAGAGCGCGGCGAGAACGCCGTCCTAGTGAAAAGTGGGTATTACAAATAGATAAATGAATGGTGTCGTATTGCATTGATATCATACTTTACAGGTGTACAATGTGCAATGCATGACAACAACTGAATGTTAGTATAAATTCCCAAAGACTTAGCTATTCTGTAAAGAAAGTTAAACGGAATAACTTTTACGGTATTGTCATTGGGGTGGTTTGATCCCGTTTTGGAATGAATCATATATAAATTCACCTGCAGTACATGCTATTGAGTGAATATAGAAAATATCAGTCTGTCAAGCATACTCATTTTTTACTTACAGTGACATCGGAATCCTTGATGAAAATGGCTTGCTGAAGATTGTTGGAAGGATTAAAGTAAGTAGAAATCTACTACTGATTGGATTTTTTGTATTATCCTTTTGATGTATGGTGTCACACACACACAGTGTATGGTGACTTCATTGCTTTGGTACATATTGTGTTTACCGGTGAATTATAAGATGGTATGTACTTCTTACCTTCAGGACGTGATCTTGAAGAACGCTGAAATAGTTTATCCCGCCATGGTTGAGCGAGTTCTGCAGACGCACCCCAAAGTATTGGATGTAAAGGTAGGGACGAAAATCATGCTGATATTCCTACTTCGTTTTTACACTCTTTCTCCAAAACACATAAAACGCAGATTAAGGCCATGGATATAAGCAAATTATTGGGTTTTAAAAACTGGCTTTGAAGTCTTAAGAATCTATTTTCTTCCCTATTTGCCCAGGTCGTTGGTGTACCAGACCCCGCTAATGTGGAGGAGATATGTGCCTGTATCATGTAAGTACCTCTCAGAATTGTTGCTTCGCCATCTATAGGTAGCATGTCTATATAATGCTACACGTCCATTATGTAAAGGCTCCCTCGCTTCATGACGACTTGTAGATACATAGTAGAATATTGTTGACTAAAGTAATGATGAATTTTGTCACAGTGAATCCCCATGGTAGAATTCCTGTAAATTGGAAGACAAAACACTTCTTGATATTTTGCATTTCACGATTACAGCTTGAAGAACGGCCACACTCTACAGTCGCAGGAGATGAGGGAACACTCGGAGGCTAACGGGGTAAATACAGACATGATTTTAATTAATAACACTGGCGTGTAAGCAACTGGATAAAGGATTATTTAGTTCAACACTTATTCCTGTTCACAAACTAACAAAAAAGCATAACATTGTGACTGACTACAAATGTCGATTTGATGTTGCGCAATTGCAACGTACAATAATACGGTACATGGATCGATGCGAATGCACATTAGGGAATAAAATAACCAATTCTAATTCTTTTCTAGTTGCTTGAGGAGTTTACCCCGGGATACTTCGTCTTCATGAAAAGTTTCCCCAAGACTTCGACTGGAAGGAAGGTATGAATATCTTTATGTTTTTAAACATATACATCACCTCGTCTCAGCTCATTTTCATGGCATTCAATACCAATTGGCGGGAAAGAAGAGATGCTCTTGCAAGACCCTCATGCCAACAAGCTGTCATTATATGGCTGACACGGATCCATAGAAAGTGTGATGTGATCGCTAGACAGCGATTCCAGCCAAATGTATGCAGGTATGGGAGTCAGATACTAGTAACTAACTCTGAACCCAAACACATTACAAGCGGGCCCCAAACCGATTATACCCGAGCGGTATCGGCCATAAGTAAGCGACATGAAATACACGACATACAGTCTCTTTGTCTTTACAACAGGTCGACAGGAAGAGAATCCGAGCTCTTGCCATGCAAATGCTGGCCTTACAGGAAGATGACTTGTAAGGGATCCTCCATGACAACATCACAACTGTCGATATCTTGCAAGGGGAAAGTTGTTTTTCAGAGTTCGATATTTCTACACTTCTGTTAGATAACGGTACTCAATATTGTCATCACAATTACTTTTGCTGGTATTTTTGTAAAGGTGACATACAAGAAGTAGTGCAACGTATCATGTTACAATTGTAAAATAATTTTGCAAACTTGACAAACGGTACAGAGCAAGCAGTTTGTTATGGTTTGCTATTTATTAGACGATACCAGTCTCTACTTTAAATTGTCAAAGCTGAAGTTAGGGTTGAATCATTTGATGGAGTCAAACATGTCTATCAAATTACAGATATCCCTACGAGATAGCAATTAATAATCATTCCTACAAAGATACATTTGTAACTTGGCGGCCAGCTTAAACATTTGGAAGCGGTAGATTCTATGCAAGTCTTATGCAGACATATAGGTATCACTCATATGAAAAATTCGTGGAATTAATTACTGGATCTATAGTATCTCATTTACACCAATAATGGTCTTCTTTGAGTGCATTGAGTATTCTTACTAAGGCTTGAGAATATGTAACAAAGTATCATGTACGTTCGTACTCTAAGACTCGTAGGGAGACACACATATTATGTGCTGTTCTATGTTTTGTCCAATTTGAGCAGTTAACAAGACTACTAGTAGTTAGATAGATAGATAAATGATTATCTGTAGTAATGTCATCGAAAATTCTCCTTAGATAAATTGGTTATGTTCTCAATTGGTTATATGTTGTAATTCTTCTTAGCTAAATTGGTTATATTCTCAATTGGTTATATTCTAAATTGGCTATATTCTCTCAGTAATATACTAATTATAATGTAACTAAGTAATAATATACTAAGTAAATAAAATGTAAAGTAGAATAATCACGTGAATAGACTTTATCCTTGTTACCTGAACATCACGTGATATTATTGACCTTTGCATAGGCTATCTATTGGTCATCACAAAGTTAGTGTAACGCGCAGCATTTAACTTTAGCCTAGTGGGCCAGGACCCCAAATTTCAAATATCGGTATCCTCCGAGCGGGCAAATTAACCTTGTGATTTTTTAATATAGTAGAAGGTCTGTGGTGTATAGTTTGATGTGATAGCCATTCTAGTTTGATAGCTGTATACTTCGTCCGGCTATCAACAGTCAAACCTCTCACCCTCTAAATGATCCAGTGATTTCGTGTCTTAAACAAGGGGGAGGGGCAAAAAATCAAACATCCCATTATCACACAATCTAGGACTAGTGCTTTGCTTACGTCGGAACTTCCATACATTACTGATGTAGACAGAGCCTTCCCCAAATTATCGTATTCTCACTCCCTTTCGGACCATGGGCATGATGATGTGTCCATCTTTACGTATCAACGAGAAACGGCACAAAGCTGGAATGGTGCGGGCACCATGCTCAGCGACTTGAAGATCCCTTCGGTGGAAGGTGTAGGGGCGCCCTCTGGCACCTTCAGCGTGAAGTGCTGCAGGATGGCGGAGAACAGGAGGAAGAGTTCCATCTTTGCCAGCTGCTCACCTAAGCAGCTCCTACGGCCTAGAATACAAGAAGAGGAAGACTTTGTTACATGACTACTAGTTACCTTCGCCACAATGGCTTGTACGTCTGTCCGTGGGTAGGGGTCGGGAAAACGAAGGTCAAGTTCGATAATGGCCCCCTAGCGGCTTGCAGGTACTGCAGCGGAATATCCACTTTTGATATCTCATGTTCTGGACATGTTGTGTTCATGATTTTTCAGTGTTTGATAGCCCTTGGGACAGAGAGTAAGTGCTGTGAGTTTGGGCCCCATAGCGGCTTTTTGGGAACTGCAGGCGCCGGTTTCCTTTCAGACTTTATACGAGAATAACTCGAGAATGTGTTGACGGATCGTCATGATTTTTGGTATGTAGATGGCCTAAGTGATGACTTACATGATGAAAAACTAATTATGCAAATCAAAGCTAATTTGCATAATTAATGAGGAAAGTTTATATATCCACTGCACTCCATGATAGGACTTTCAAACTTGTCACATATATAGTTGAAAAAGAGAGAAATGTCAACACATATTGATTATGCAAATGACGACGTCATTTGTATATTTGATTTGGGGCCCCTAGTATGCCATTTGCATAACATTTACAAAAGCTCTTAATATTTCATGGAGGTATGAGGTTGTCGAACTCTAGTTTGATAATATTATTGATAAATGAGTTGTTAGGTCGACCTGTCGAAAAAAATGTTCTGATTTCAACCTTCGGTCCTTATACAATCATAAAAATACCTGTAAAAATGATAAAAAACTAGAGTTCCACGAACACATACCTTTCCCAAATAAACCAGGTTTGTTATTTAGAATGATGTCTGTAGACATAAATGTGCTACTCATTACATTTTATTTCATATGCCTGGAGTTGGTTCATAACATTTCCCCATTGCTTATACAAATTAGATCCCTATTTACATAATGATATTAGATTGTATCAAGCATCACTTATAAGCTATCAGCACACCAAAAATCATGATGTTCCTTTCAACCCTTCTTGACTTATTCTCTTTAAAAGTAGGAAACTGAACCGGCTCCTGTAGTTCAAGAAAAGACGTTGGCGGACCCAAACATACACTCTTGCTCTCTGCCACCTAGCCATTAATTTGCATAACAAGTATCTCATTATATAAGTTTTTACTTAAACAAAAATAACCAAAATCATGACGATCCGTCAACACGTTCATATTTTTCCATTAATCATGCAAATGAGATCATCATCTGCATAATTAATATGTGTTGATATTTCTTTCTTTCTCAGCTACAAATGTGACAAGTTTGAAAGTTCATAAAGGAATGCAGTGTATTTACAAACTTTCCCCATTAATTATGCAAATTAGCTGTCGATTTGCATAATTAGAATTCCATCATGTAAGTCTTCTCTTTGGCTATCTACATACCGAAAATCATGACGATCCGTCAACACGTTCATATTTTCTCATTAATTATTCTAATGAGGCCGTCATTTGCATAATTAATATGCATTGATATTTCTCTCTTTCTCATCTATATATGTGACAAGTTTGAAAGTCCTATCATAAAATGCAGTGGATTTATAAACTTTCCTCATTAATTATGCAAATTAGTTGCAAATTTGCATAATTAGTGTTCCATTATGTACATTGTTACTTGGGCTATCTACATACCAAAAATCATGACGATACATCAACACGTTCTCGAGTTATTCTCATCCAAAGTTTGAAAGGGAATCGGCGACTGCAGTTCCAAACAAGCCGCTAGGGGGTCCAAACTTACAGCACTTACTCTCTGCCCCAAGGGCTATCTACCACTTAAAAACGATAACCACAGCATGTCCAGAACACGAGATATCAAAAATTGAGCTACTGCTGCAGTACCTTAGCAAGCCGTTAGGGGGCCCATTATCGAACTTGACCTTCGTTTTCCCGACCCCTACCCACCTACCAAATATTATCGGGATCCATCCAAGGGTTCTTGAGTTATGCTGTTAACACACACACACACACAGACAGACTCACAAGCCCAAAACATAACCTTAGCCATTCTGGCAAAGGTAATGACCGTAGACTGTTCACAACCTTGCCGTCCTTATATAGATTTACTTACCTGTAGAAAATGGTAGGAATGACGGTGGGTTCTTCACAACTTTGCTCTCCACATCTAGGAACCGGTTGGGGTCGAAAATTTCCGGGTCGGGCCATGCCTCAGGGTCCATGTGGACAGACCTCAGGTTCGGAGCCAGCTAATGTGGTTTTGGATAAAACAGTTCTCAGTGTAAACAAGGCAGCTGTCACGAGCGACAGTTTGATAATATGTTTCAGATGTTTCATGAATATTTCATACTATCATGTCTGGATTCAGAAGAAAAATAGACCAAGCCTTAGAAACATTCCGAAAGTAAAATAGACCAAGCCTAGGAAACATTCAGAAAGAAAAATAGACCAAGCCTAAGAGCAAGAAAAATAGACCACGCATAAGAGCTTTGGGCTGGACTGGGCATCACAAGTATCAACGAAACAAAAATGGTAGCTGATATGGCGTGGAGGTTGGGTTAAACATCGAGTCATCTGCCATTGATATAAAGTTTCGACATATCGTGTTTGTACCACGCCATTCGCAAGTTTGGAGCCATGGGGATATTGTTTAGGTTGTCGTCAATAAACTCCCTGAAAGTGTAGAGTCATGTTATAGAGTAACTAAGATTACATAAGTTCCCTTTGCGATGTCGAAACCACGGAAGCGGGTTGACTCAGCGGCCCACCGACCGAACAATACAGGTGAAATATGGCGGATCCGCTGGGTCTCCATGATGGTGGCGGTGGTGAAGGGAAGCTGGTCTCTGTGTGCCAGGCTCGGCTTGGTGGCGCCGAGCACACTGTCAAGCTCAGACTGGACCTGCATGGTAGATACGAAAATACAAACAAACCAGAAACAAACGCACTGAACTAAATCTATATCAGACATCTCATCCTCAATAAGTGATAGTGGCGTTTGTCTGTTTGTCATATTGCCAGCCAAATCTAAGTCTACCAGGATTCATTAACTTAAGGATGTCCAGGGTAACCAGGCAGAGTATTGGCAAAGTAAAAAGTCACATGGCTATCAGTACAGCTGCTCTTTTTGTCACCCATAAAGTGTGCATGTTGGAAAGAAATTATTGCAACAATCACTTTTTATAGGCCTGGTAACGAGTCACAAATGTGCTGAGCTAAAAAGGTAATGAAAACAATAGTGTTGAAATCCTCCCCGGTTTCCCGTATTAGCGCTGAGTACATTTAGTAGATACATAAAAATGCAGCGACAGTCATTGTCTCCAACCTTCTGCTGAATATCCGGATAGAGGATCATGTAGAGCAGGGCCCACGTCAGTGTTGCAGCCGTGGTGTCCATCCCTGCCAGAAAGAGGTCCTGAATAATGTACACCACGTTGTCTTCCTTCAGCCAGGTACCGCTCCCATCCTGCTGGGCCAGCTGGAGCAGACAGTAGTCTATGAAGTCTCGTGGATCCTCTGGGTTCAGATTCAGGCGGTGTCGATCTATTTCTTCTCGGATGAACTGCTGCACTTTCTTGGAATAGAACTTCTGTCCCGCAGCTGCATCCTGAACTGTGTTGCAAAAATAAACAGTTCAGGAGTGTAGCAACTAAATGCTGTTTTACTTAGAATGTTGTTCTAAGCCATCTAAACCCGGTGACTAGCAGGAGGCTGACTCTTACTGTACGTACGTTTTTATCCACTATTACATCTGTATGTATTGAATGCATTGTATAAGACGACTCGAATTAATACTCACCTATAGGAAAGTAAGTGATAAAAGGGACTTTCCATTTTGCCATCTCCGCTCCAAGGTTCTTCATTGTCGTCTGCAGATGTTGGAATCTGGTATCTCCGTAGTCAAACCGTTTCCCGAAGACCAGGGCGCAGGTGATGTTTCCTGCGGCGGTTGCCAGGTCGGCTGAGACGTCAAACGGCTGCTCTCTGTACCCGGAGATCTTTTGAGAGGAATGAATTATTCACTAACCTGGCCATCCTCCTACGCAGGGTACATCCAACAGCCAAACGGCCTGTCTGACCCTGCTCTTTAGACCGTCACTCTTAGTTCCTGTGGACGTCCCCCCAAACCAGCTGTCAGCCAATCAGAGAATAGGCTTTCCGTTTTCAAAAGCTGTCTCGCATGTACATGTATAAGGGTAACCTCATTAATATTTATAAGCAGGGCGGTCAGGAACTAAGGATGGCGGTTGAAAGAGCAGGGCACATCCAGACAGGCCGTTTGGCTGTTGGATATACCCTGCGTAGGAGGATGTAACTTGGCTGTCTGCTGTCACAACTGACAGTGGATAGAAGAGAAATGGGAGAAAAACATACACATAAACTTTCATACCCTGACACAAATAGAACGTGCCTCCTCTTGAATTTGATCTTGAATGCTCCCTCGGCCCATCTTTACTCCCAGTTGTCTGAAGACGCTGGTTGCAAACCTCCGCCGTTTCTTGAAGATTTCACCGTAAGGAGCCATTATGATGTCTAACCATGCAAAAACAAGACAGCATTTGTTCATTTACTTTACGTTATGGACGACATGTAGCTTCTTTGTTTACCTTGTTGCATTGGGAATGACATCATGAGCATTGGTGCAAAACTCCGGCCCCACCTCGCTTAGAAACATGTGCATGTAATTTCAGGTCATTGGCTTGTAACACCAGGGCACAGGGTCCCGAAATATTTGACAGGAAGACCAGAAGAAGAAGAAACAAGACAAAATAATAACAATGTATTTCACTCCCATACCTACTAACGGTTTGGTGAGTGAAATATAATCATACAACACCTACCTTGACCATCTCCGGTAATTGCCGAGGTACATGCGTCAAACCGTGTAGAAAACACCTCCGCCTCCATCATTTCTTTGAGAGCATCGTATCCACTCACAACATACATTTCATCCCAAAAAATCTTGACGTGGTAAACGTCACCAAGCCCTCTGGCCCATTTGTCAAGCTGGAGCCGAACGTCTGCCCTGAACAGAGTTGGGAGGTGGTGCAGCAGAGGCCACCCTCCGGGCACCGACGGAGGCAGGTTCCCGGGCATCTGACCCTTACGTAGTAGCCTCACGGCCAAAAGGAAGGTGACAATAAAGACCAGCAGGGTAGACACGTCTAGAATGGTGAACGGGAAACGGTGTGGGAGCATGAAGACCTGCGCCATTGTTTTCGCCTAGTAGTCTCTTTCAGACTTCAAGGGTTGTTGGGAATAATTAAGTAAATAGACTTGATAATTTGCCAGAGGAGTTTGCCGGCGATATAGTTACAATTTGCAACCTCCAGTCGAATAAGGAAAGCCCAGTCTCCTACCAAGTATGACTATTTTGGCCCATTTCTACAACATTTTCACCCAACCGGGAAGTCTGGTAGAGACTAGTGGTTAAGTAACACAGTGTAAGCCGCGTGTGAAAAAAAGATACAGAAACCCTTATATTTATGTATACTCAGGCCGGGGAAGAACAACTGTTGGGTGTTGGCGGGTATCGGGTGTTGAGATGGGCATGGGGTGTGCTTGTTGCGCATTCATGGATAATTCCCAATTATTACGGGCAATACTGTTAGCTTGGTAGTTTCTTCAGGTACATCTTGAGACTTGAGACTCACTTTGTTTCGGTTTTCCAAACACTTCCTCTCATGTTTTTTTTATTTTCTAACTTAGATTAAAGGCTCATTAGTTTTGAATTTTACGAAGATTGTTGTTTCCATTTATCAATGTTTGTTTTTGTAAACCTTCACCTTTGTCATACAACTTTAAGTACGTACTGCATTGCTAAAAAGATGCGGACGGAAAACGAACTTCTTGTTAAAGAAATAGATCTGGTCCTACTATTACACACGGACAGCTTTGACTCTGTTCTTGGCGTTTATTCACAGAGTTTGGAAACTCGATAACTTATCTCTGGCGTACTTTGACACAATGTACACAAAAAGATCGACACATACTAATCACCTTGAATTTTGAGGCCGGACTAGGTCTTAGACCACTCGTACCGAAGGTCATGGAAGCAACGACCGTTCTGCATAACTTCTCGCCGGTGGAATGACTTGCAATTCTATAAAGTCTTTCAGCTAAGCCTTCTTACATAGCAGTGCATAGACCAAAGCATTACATAGTCGTTATAAAATTGATGATAGGTATTTTGATGAAACCAATTTCTAAAAGTTGTGAAATATTGACGCAAGTTATTTTCTCATTCACTACGTCTCCTCTCTTGGTCTTCTGACACAGTTGCTGATAGGACGAAAGCATAAAAAATTTAATCTTTATTCTTTATATGTAAAAAGACTCTGGAGACGGCACGGTAGGGGCTCTGAAAAGATAAATATCACAAGCAGTTAAAGATGCATGAATAAAAAAAATACGATTGGATATTTGGACTTAATTGGAACAATAGCGGCACTAAGGACATTGACGCTTCAAAGCGAAATTGATGTTTACTGAGAAAGTCAGCGCCTGTAACCTCGACTAAAGGCCTTTATGTTGAAACAGATGTTTTTTGTGTGCAATATAATTCATATTCTTTAAAACAGGATACATATTGCGTGTAGCGTGGACAGAACAAAGTGAGTAACTGACGACAAGGCACCAGTTTGAATGTTTGATTTTATTCACCAGGAAAGCCGCAGCTCTGTAACAGGAAGGAAGGGGTGACGTCATTAGGCAAGGCTCATCCTCGGCCTCCAGACGCAGTTCTCGGTCGAATGACGCTGTTTCTGAGGATAAATTACTATATTCTATACAATTCGTTGAGCGATATGTCAAATTTTAGGTTGCAGAGAGAGCGCGGCGAGAACGCCGTCCTAGTGAAAAGGGGGTATCACAAATAAATAAATGAATGGTGTCGCATTGTATTGTATTGGTATTGTACAGCTGTACAATGTGCAATACATAACAACAACTGAATGTTAGCATGATTTTGAAAAGACTAAAGCTATTCTGCCTAGAAAATAAAAGGGAATAACTTTTACAGCATTGTCATTAGGGTGATTTGATCCCGTTTTTGGAATGAATTGTATATAGATTGACCTACAGCACATACTATTAGGTGAATATAGAAAATTAAGGTCTGTCAATTAATTGCAAGTTTACATAAAGAAATAAACATAAAACTGTCATATGTCGCATATTCGACATGTAGGATTCATTTCGCTAGCGCACAGATAGGGACTTGGAATGTAATGTTATGTAAGTTACTCATTGTTTTACTTACAGTGACACCGGGATCCTTGATGAAAACGGCCTGCTTAAGATTGTCGGGAGGATTAAAGTAAGTGAAAATATACTACCGATTTGAAAGTTGTATTTTTCTTTTCATAAAAGAATTATGGTCTCCACACAAAATGTATGGGGAATTAATTGCTTCTGTAGCTACTGTGTTTACCGGTGATGTATATGATGGTTTTTAATTCTTACCTTCAGGACGTGATCTTGAAGAACGCTGAAATAGTTTATCCTGCCATGGTTGAGCGAGTTCTGCAGACGCACCCCAAAGTATTGGATGTAAAGGTAGGGGCGAAAATGATTATGATATTCTTACTTCTATTTTTACACGCTGTCTCAAAAACGCATAAGACATAGCTTAAAGCATTGGATTCAAGCAAATTTGCAAGGTAACGAGTTTTAAAACTTCATTTTAACGTTAACATTTGGCTTTTAGATCATAAGAATGAATTTTCTTCCCTATTTGCCCAGGTCGTTGGTGTACCAGACCCCGCCAATGTGGAGGAGATCTGTGCCTGTATCATGTAAATACCTCTCAGAATTATTGTCTCGCCATCTATGATCATCTTTAGGTAGCATTGTGCTACATGTCAATAATGTAAAGGCACCCTCGCTTCATGACGACTTGTAGATACACCGTGGAAGTAATATTGTTGACAAAGAGTAATGATACATTTTGCCCGTTAGTAAATCCCTATGATAGACTTTCCTAGTTGTTAATTGGAAGAAAACGAAACACTTCTTGATATTTTATATTTCACGATTACAGCTTGAAGAACGGCCACACTCTACAGTTGCAGGAGATGAGGGAATGCTCTAAGGCCAACGGGGTAAATTACAGACATGATTTGATTAATAACGGTAGCATGGAAGCAAGTGGAGTATTTAGCTCTACCCCTATTCCTGGTCACAAACCAGCAGAAAAAACATAATCCTTCTGAAGGAAATGATATACTCAGTAGTTGTGACTGGCTACAAACGTCGATTTGTTGTCGCGCGACATACATGGATCCGGATGCACTAATGATTCTGGTATCTATTTTCAGTTGCTTGAGGAGTTTACCCCGGGGTACTTCGTCTTCATGAAAAGTTTCCCCAAGACTTCGACTGGAAGGAAGGTATGAATATCTTTATGTTTTTAAACATATATGTATATCACCTCGTCTCAGCTCATCAGCATGACGTGCAATACAAATTGGCGGGAGAGAGGAGATGCTCTTGAAAGACCCTCACGCCAACAAGCTGTCATTACATGGCTGACACGGATCCATAGAAAGTGTGATGTGATCGCTAGACAGCAGTTCCAACCAAATGTATGCAGGTTTGGGACTCTATACACCCGCGTGGTATCGGCCATAAGTAAGTGACATGGTTGTTTTGAAATACACTACATACTATCTCTTTGTCTTTACAACAGGTCGACAGGAAGAGAATCCGAGCTCTTGCCATGGAAATGCTGGCCTTACAGGAAGATGACTTGTAATGCCTAGGTTACACATAGCCGAATTTGGCTCCCGACTCTCTCCCGACTATGGTTTAGGAGTGATTCGGGAGCTAGTCGGCTGTAGTCGGCTGGCGTTCGGCTGAGTCGGATGGCGTTCGGCTGGCGTTCGGCTGAGTCGGCTGGTGTTCGGCTGCTCCATCCGAATGTTTTGAAATGTTCAAAACATTCGGCTCTGAACGGCAACTCTGGAATGGGTCGGTTGGTGGTCGGCTGGTGTTCGGCACGGTCGGCTAGTGTTCGGTTGGTGTTCGGGAGTAAGTCAGCAGTCAAATTAAATCTTAACCACGCCATAAACATTGCTGATTTACTCCCAGCTTGTTTCCAACTTACCTTAAGATTCACCCCAAGAACTTAGCCAAATCTCTGCTAACTCATTCCCAAGAAAAAAGACTATTGCCAGAACGTAGACGAATCACTCCCGAACTTCACACGACCGACATCCAGCCAAAAACAAAAAAGACCCATAAATGCCGCACTGGAGCTATGTGTGATCTAAATTTGATCTCTTGATGATGTTTACAAATAGAACAAAGGACATTCTTGATTAAAAACTAAAATGAGCACTCTTTTGAAAATCGCTGATTATGTCTATTTCAAGTCGAAAAAGGGTCGGCAATCGGTTGGGGATTAGTCAGGAGTGATTCGGCAGTCTGCGGCTAGAGGTCGGGATGGTTGGTGATAGGTTAGTTTAATAGTTAGCATTTGGGACATAGTCGGGAGTAAGTCATTTACTGGTCGGGAGGTGTTCGGGACATGTTCGGCGCAAAAAAATAGGCGTGGCCTAAACTGGTCAGACTACTCCCGAACTACTGCCGACTTGGGTCGGCTAAGAGTCGGCTAGTGTTCGGGAGCCAAAGTCGGCTATGTGTAACCTAGGCATAAGGGATCCATGACAACAGCACAACTGTCGATCTTATGCAAGGCCAAGGGCAAAGTCGTTTATCAGGGTTTTATAGTTTTGTTAGTAAACGTTAACGTTACTTCTAGACATATTTCAATATTGTCACAAAGAACATCTTGTCATATTGTAATCACATTTACCTTTGCTAGTATTTTTTGTGCCAAGAAGCAATGCAACGTTTGTTCCTCTTTGATAGCCTATCATCATTTGATTGTAAAATATATTGGCAAACGTGACAAACTATACAGAGTAGGCACCTAAAGTTATTATTATTATTAGATGGCTATCTGCTTTAAATTGTAAATGCTGAAGATGGGATTGAATCATTTGATGGAGTCAAGCCAAACATGCCTATCAAATTACAAATATATCTACAAAGCTTAAACATTTTGAAGCGCCGGTAGATTCTATGCAAGTCTTATGCAGACGTATTTTTCGACAATTGATTATCTTCTTGTGCATTGATTATTCTTACTATGGATTGAGAATATGTAACAACGGATTAAGTATGTGTTACGACGCGAAAGAAACGCGCATTATGTTCTGTTCTATGTTTTTCCTATTCGAGCGGTTAATAAGTTAGACTACTTGTAGTCGACAGATAGATGGATAAAAAAATATAATATAGAGTAACTAATGTCATCAAAAATTCTCCTTAGCTAAATTGGTTATATTCTCAAATAGTAATGTAAATAGTAACGTAAAGTGGAATGATCACGTCAATATGCATCAACTTAATCATTGTCACCTGAACATCACGAAATACAATTGACATTTGCATAGGACAGGTTATCACAAAGTTAGTGTAAAGCAGGATGTAGTATCCCCTTAACTTCCGTCACAATTTTACGTGATTATAACATTTATAACAGATTCTGTGGAAATAAAAAGACGGGTAAACAAAGAAAAGACATTTTTCTCCCTTCTGTTGGAGGATGTTTTTAATGTACTCAGTCTGGGACTAGTGCCGCCTTGCTTACTTCCATACATTTTCTTTGCTGATATAGATAGCGCCTCCCCCCAATTATCGTCTTATCCCGTCCCTTCCGACCATGGGGATCACTAAGGGATCATTGTGTATTTATATTTACGTATTAACGAGAAACGGCACAAAATTGGGAAGGTGCGGGCACCATGCTCAGCGACTTGAAGATCCCTTCGGAGGAAGGTGCAGGGGCGCCCTCTGGCAGCTTTAGTGTGAAGTGCTGCAGGGTGGTGGGAACAGGAGGAAGAGTTCCATCTTTGACAGCTGCTCACCTAAGCAGCTTCTAAGGCCTAGAATATAAGCAAAGCAAAATATAAGATGAACGAATAAGATATGTTCCTGCTGTTCCAATAGAGCTGCATTTCCAAAAAGCTGCTAGGGCGGGAGCGAACACTTCATGAGCCAAGGAGAATTGTCTACCATTAAAAGTCGATCATTTAAGACAACAGGACAAGAAGACAGACGGACATACAGAGACATAAACACACACGCACGAAAACAAAGCCTTCTTGGAAGAGGTAATAAAGACCAGTATGATAGACAATAGGCACTTAATGACAACCTTCCTTTTAACACTACTTACTTCGTCAGCTCGGACATTGCCCTCGGACTGTCCTTAAATGATGTCAAGGCCGATTCAGGCCAAAGACCAAACAAACGTATGTGCACATTACTCAAGCAAAGCAGCTCGCACTCTCGCCAGCACAAAACGCCTTTCCTCGTCTATCACTACTTGGTGATCCTATAGGAAAACCACTCAAGGTAGGTCTACATATTGCGTATCATTTAAGTGCTAAGCCCGAGGTCACAAAGTCTGAACGCAAGCTGAAGGGCCGTGGTAAAAATTAATTGAAACGACAAGTCTATTTTGGTTAGGGAAATCAATAGATGAGAGGGGCTATGTTAGCAGTGATTGGAAGTCAAATTTTGACTCCCTAACAATTTTAACTTCACATACCAGTCCCCGACATACCCATAAGTTATGACTCACTCCAGAAATTTTGACATATACCTCCTAGCTAATTCGGGGAAGGTTTTGAATGAGTGACCGGGCCTTACGTAAAACTAGTTTTGTTTCCCGTCACCACGTTGAAACCTACAGGACGAAAGGTTGTCCAGCTACTTATTTCAACAATAGTCGAGCACTTGCCCTGTCAATCATTTCGCCATGTTGTGTGTCAGATTTAAGAGTCTACTTCTTTACAGCAAACACCATGAGTTACATGCGGGGCGCTACCGATGACCCTCTCCTTGACGTGACCTTCGGACAGCTGCTGGACGACACGGCGGCACGATGGCCGGACAGAGAGGCGTATGTGTTCAAGAAGACAGGTTCAAGGGTCACGTTTGCCGACATACAAGAAAAGGTCCCCAAAATATAATTTTTACTGGTATTATTATATTTCAGCCATACCATATGGTATGGTGAAATATATTGTATTTGTAATGTTTCTTCTTTCTTTCTCCTGTCAATTCTTCAAAATACGGGATCTCCGTCGTTCCTGGACCGAATGACTTGAAATTTTGCACAAGGGTAGAGTGGGCCAATACGCCTAGAAGGAGTTTTTATTTTTATTTTTTCACATCTGCCCCTAAAATGAGTTTATTGAGTTTTTTGGGGGCAATTTTTAGACCCAAACTGTATATTTTGTCCCTTGTACCCTGGTATTACATCAGAATGACCTGAAATTTGGTATAGAGGTGCCTTGATCATATGCGCACATGGATTCAATAACACTTTTGGCATACAGTACAACAAAATGCGTAATTTTGCGATTTTTTGGCCATTTTTTGACACATTGTTTTGGCTCCTGTACACTGGTTTTGCAACCAAATGACCTAAGTTTTGGTACGGGCCTAGGGGTGCACTAGATTTCATTAAAATGACCCATGCATTATTTCTGGCATGAAACACTTCAAAGCGATTTTTGGGTTATTTTCAGATGGCCACAGGGTCAATCACCTCAAGGTCGTTGACCCCATTTTGAGGCGTTCTCACTTGCAGAACGGTATGCCAGTATAACTTAATTAAAAAGGAAACCAATCGCTTTTTACATGGGGTGTGCTGAAATGGGGTGTCCATTCTTGCACAGGAGGATTTTGTAAGATTCATTTTTGGGTGAACCGTCATTAGTAAAAGTGATTTTTCAAATGGGTTAGTTTGTTGTTGCATGTGGAGGAAGATGGCTGAAATACGCTGTAGTTGCTCTCAAGCAAATGTCAGCCTTTCTAGTTTCTTTACACGAATCCGTAATGTTTTTTTTTTTGTATACCAAAAATAATCAGTAGAAATATTCTTCATTTTGATCAATGTTGTCATCCCTTGTCCCTTCAGGCAACCAGACTGGCAGCAGGACTGAAGGCCATAGGTACGGCACGAGGGGATGTAGTCGCCTGGCTCTTCGGCCACCGCCCGGAATGGATCTACTTGTACTTCGCCGTGGCCAAGTTAGGAGCTATTGCGGTCAGTGAATCCCTGGGTGTATTATTGAGTCCCTTCTGTTGACTTCCAGAATAATGATGACGTCTATATTTTCATAACGGGAACAGTCCAAATTTTTATGTTCAAATTAGAGAAGTGGTGGCGATTGGAAACGAAAACATCTCAAGTTCTCTACATCTCTAGTTACTCAAGCAACTGGATATGGTTTTGTTGCTTAAGTAACTATTGTTTGCGTATCGTATTATCTGGATGTCCCTACATCGACATGTCAGAGATAATTATTAACGTGTATTGTTGCCATTTACAGTTTCCATTGCAGGAGGAGCGTGTCGGGCGGAGTGTGGAGACGATGAATTACTTCCTGAATAAGGTGATGATGATCGTTTGTCGTTGGAGAATATTGTACTAAATTCAAGTGATTTACATATAATGTACCGATTACGCTTGACAGCTACGCTGTACGTTAAAGCCCCCATGCAACGGCCTATGCGAATTTTGAGAAATAAATGAGGCTAACCATGTGTAACACGGAAATAAAGTCCTTCTTGACGAAGCGCCACCTATTTTGCACGCACAAAGCAAAAACTGCACCTCCGGCTCACATTTCTCAAAAGTGCGGCTGGACCGGAAGTGACGTCACACGGGGCAATCTCACAAATAAGCAAAGAAAATAAAACTTTTCAAACCCGTTGCACTGGGGCTTTAAGTCCCGCATTTTAATACACATAGCCGAATGTACATGTAGCCTCCCAACCTTCCCCCGACCATGGTTGGGATGGTTCGGGAGCTAGCTCGGCTCCATGTCGGTGGGATTGTATTGGCTAGTTTGAAATTTTCAAACCATTCGGATGTAGACGGAAGTCTGGTGTTGGCTGGCGTTCGGTAGGACGTCAGCGGTCATATTTGACACCGACCTTACTAACGTTACCAGAACGCGCGTGTGCTAACAATCCCCGACCTCCATCCAACCGACACTCAGCTAAAAATATGGGTAACCCTAAAAGTTGACGCTGACAGTGATCTCGATTTGTTCTCTCGATGATGTTTACGACAAAATGTATGGATTATTTTGTTTCGCAACGAAAATTCTATATCTTTGAAAATCGCTGGTTTTGTCCATTCTAATTCGTGAGAGGGTTGGCAATCGGTTGGGAATCAGTCAGGAAGAACACGACAGTCTGCGACCAGAGATCGGGAAGGTTATGGGTAGGTTAGAAAGCATAAGTGCTAAATTAGGATATGCGTGGAAGATGGTAAGGACATGTTTGGGACATGTTCGGCTCTGAGAAATGAAATAAATCTGGTCAGACTGCTCACGACCATCCGCCAGAGCCAACCATTTTCGGCTAGTGTTCGGGAGCCACGTTCGGTTACGTGCAACCGGGGCTTAAAATGGCATGCAGCATTGCGTGGGGAAAATAGATTTTATTTTTCAGTATCTTTGTTGTCCTTAGACTCGAGTGAAGATCCTCATCATGGGTGACGATTCAGGAACCGAGAAGACAGACGTCAAGACTTCTTTCCTGTTCACTTTGTTTCCGGAAGTTAAAACAGCGGAACGTGGGATGTTGCAGATGGAAAGGTCAATAAGATCTATTACAACATTAGTAGAGCAATCAAACAACGTAATCATTTTCATAATCATCATGATTACAATGAAGATTCTTGCGTTTCATGAAAATGAAAATGGTGATGAAAATGAAAATGTAATTGGCGCTGAGTGCTATGATATATAGTCGACACTTGTAGCTTTGTTTTGCATCCAGGATCCCTACGTTAACCAGCATCATTGTACTCGAAGATCAGGGCACGGGGTAAGTAGTTCATATGTACACCAAATAGTATTGGTTTTATATCCTAAGTATTAGTATTGGGTTGTCCAACCCATTTTTTGGACATCCTAGCTACGGTGGACGTCGAAACTAAGTATATAACTAGCCTTGCATGGTGCTAGCTACATTGCCGTGCGCATTTAGAGCTTTTATCTAGTACTGATTTTCATATAGCTTCAACCGTATCTTTGATTGTGCGGCGTCACATTACAATATACAAAGACTGTAATTTGCACGACTTGTGCTCATGAAGAATCGGTGCCTACACCATGGAGGAGGTACAGAGGCTGGGGAATGACGAGTCTCTCCTGGCTGAAGTCAGGACTCTACAGGACCAGCTCAGCTGCCGGGACACCTTCATGTTGGGATTCACTTCGGTCAGTCTAAACTATGACTAACATTGCTGAATGGGACAACTATTGCACATATATTGGTACATGTACTTTAAGTAAACCTGCTAGCTTATTTGAATTTACATATCAGAAGCTGATCAGTCTTCAATTATCTCAATGCTAAATATATATCATGACTTTCTTCTTCACACTTTCACTTTAAAGCGTTGCAGCTTCCGTTGCCTTAATTTATTACTATTATAGAAATCTTTATTGACACAACCAAAGTAAAGTCACTTTCGTAACGTTTATTACAACTACATAGACTACACATATATGGATATCTATAGATATGAATAAGTCAACATGTTGAGTCTAGCGTGTCATTTACACTTTCATATACAGGGAAGTACCGGCCAGCCGAAGTGTGTTGAGCTGAGCACTTACGCTATTCATAACAACATCCGTTTTATCGGCAAGGCTATCGGTATGCCGAAAGAGGTAAGCCAGGGAAAAAAGTATCCATTCAGAAATATTTACTACTCAGTCAATAGTCAAGAGAATTAAATAGATAACGTTGAATACTGAACTTTCCGTAAAAGTAATGCTATATAACTCTCTCTCTCGTGCGCAGATACGTAAATAATTTTAGGTACATACTAGTAAGATATGTTCACAAAACAAAAGTCAACAACAGCCAAATATAGCGAAAATACATATTCTTTCATAAATCTTGTATCTCAAACTACGTACACTTATCTCCATCGATGGTTCTGTCGTTCTGTCCCGGTGCCAGGGAACAGCACTCTACCCGTACCTGACATTCCGGTTCGCTGTGATCTACCCCTTCACGGCGGGGTGTGCACTGGTTGTTCCTGCAAGCTCGTCACCGTCGTCTCGAGAAATGTTGGAAATACTCCAAGAGGAGAAGTATGTTTCAGTGGAACTTTTTTGTTATTTGCAATATATTTTCAGTTGTCAAAGCATGACTGTAACCTGGATGCCATCTTATTTGATTAACCGAGGCTGTCATACTAGCTTCCTCACATTTAATGTTTAAGGAGCGAGCAAATATTTGCTTGCGTCATGCACATGCATAATTTAACTGTTGCTGTGATAGTCCCAATTATTTCTTCTTTCAGGTGCAAGGCGATCGGCATATTATATCTGAAAGAATGCCATGGCTTGTTTCATGATCCACACCTCGGTGATTACGACCTGTCTTCGCTTGACCGAGGTAATGACTATACATGAAAGCCTCGAGCCTGAATAGACGTTCAAGAAAACATTTGTCACATTTTTTCACACATATTTCACTTGATATATTATATCATTACTGAAGTGCACATTATTTTCGTATGTTTTTAATATTAAATATAATATTTGCTATAGCATTTTAGAAACGGATGTTTTCAGGAAGGCATTAACCGACCGCCTACTTCTAAAGATAAGTACATGCATGTTTGTTTGAAGTATCTAAATATCGTACATTTGTTTTTACAGTGCTTGTCACCGGCAATGTTATGCCAAAGAGTCTAGTTGATTATGCTGCCAAAGTCCTGCCGAATGCAACGATGTTTGTTAGTGTCTCCTCATTTACTAATTAACTTTAGCTAGCCCACTTTTGTGATACTATGACTGACAATACCTCCGCTGCTCTTGGTCAATGTCAGGATATGAATACCATATTGCGAACTTTGCAGTGAGAAAGACAATGCTATTGTCTACAGTATACGGATGCTTATTCATTAGGTGACCTTTGGAAGATGAATAGTGTTAGGAAGCGTAGCATACTGTTCCGTTAGCCTCTTAATGTATTGGTGAAATAGTGCAATGGAAATTAATGTTCAACTAGAGTTCGGCGACCTCATACCTCCATGAAATTTTAGAGCTTTCGTAAATTTCATGCAATTGACTAACAAATTAACATAATTTATGCATGGTGTTGTTCATCATTGACTAACATACACATGTCACAATTATAAAATTCCCATTATTAATCATAAAGTGGTTTTGCAATTTTTGCATAACTTATGCAAATAAGTTCCTCATTTGCATATTTGTTATCTGCATATGTTCCACCGATTATAATTAACAAGTGTTACATTTATCGAAGTCCAGTTATTGCAAACAATGGAATTATACAATTTCCTCATTAATTATGCAAATTAAGTCCTCATTTGCATAAGATGCATATCATTATGACACCTTTGCCCAAGCTACCTGCATGCCTGTAGTGATGCCGATCCGTCGTTCCT
>NC_049982.1:9976589-9981676 GCF_000003815.2 Branchiostoma floridae
GAGAATATCTATAATAGCAGTTTTTTCAATGTATTTCTTGTTTCAGACATGCTATGGTCTTGACATTTAGGTGGTAGATAGCTTTTAGTGCCATGACATATTGGGGCAAGTTTCAGCCCCCTAACATTTAATTGTGGAACTGCAGGGGCATTTTTGTCAAGACACTTCAAAGAGGATAACTGCAGAAAAGAACGACGGATTGGCATCATTTTAGGCATGCAGGTAGCTTGGGCAAAGATGTTCATAATGATATGCATGTTATGCAAATGAGGACTTAATTTGCATAATTAGTGAGGAAACTGTATAGTTCCATTGTTTTCAATAACTGGACCTCAATACATGTAACACATGTTAATTATGATAGGTGGAATATAAGCAGATACCAAATATGGTAATGAGGAACTTATTTGCATAATTTATGCAAAAATTGCAAAACCACTTTATGATTAATAATGGGAATTTTATAATTGTGACATGTGTATGTTAGTCAATGATGAACAACACCAGGCATAAATTATATTAATGTGTTAGTCAATTGCATGAAATTTACGAAAGCTCTAAATTTTCATGGAGGTATGAGGTCGCCGAACTCTAGTTATACATGCGTTTTCTTGGCATGGTAAAAATCAGGAATCTTTTTTTCGTATGAATTATATTCATTGAACCTCCCGAAAGGTTGGCTACGGTGGAACAGAGTTCATGTTTGTGGCATCAACGTCAGCCGAGAAGGTCGCGGAAGGGAAAGGATCCACAGTGGGCAAGCTGTTACAGCATACCGAGGTACAGAGAAGCTTTGTCACCATACGGTTTGTGTTAGGCAGTGTTTTATTTTGTATGAGGATCTGAAGATGTTGTTTTGGAATACACTGATTTCCTACTCTACTATAGGAAGTGGATGTATGTCTCTGTAATAATTTCAAGGTAACATTTGCCAATATATTTCTGTATATCACTTACTAGATGCAGCTTGTGGACAAAGACGGCCAGGTTGTACCATTAGGGCACGAGGGGGAGGTGTATGTGAGAGCGTACTCTTTGTTTAACCGGTATCGTGGAGACGAGGAGAAAACAGCAAAGGCGATGACAGCTGACGGATGGTACAAAACAGGGTATGAGCAGATCAAGACTGAATATACGTTAGATGTGTGGCAATGTGAAAGTTACGTTTATACTGTAGAGGTGGTTGTAATTCATTACCTCCATAAAAATGGAGTTAATTGTTTTTAGCGTGTCCGCCTGTGTACCAGGACATTCGACAGCATAATCTGGATGGATTGCAATGATACTTAGTTGGTGGATAGATGTCGGGATCAGAAGGTCAAGGTCCAATTTGGGCTTCCTTGTGGCTGACCTTGTCACTACAGCAAAAGTTCCGTTTTGCATCTTCTGACGTTGACATGCTACGGTCCTTATTTTTGCCGTGTTGATTCTGATGTAAGGGATAAATGCTATTGATTTATGTCACCTATTTAGAACATACGATACAATTTTACAATGAAAAGTGAGTTTTTCTTACTGCAGATGATATATGCTTATTTAGATACATTCAATTTTAAGTCCGTATTCTGAAAATAGATACACCTTGTCATTTGAACATTTTGTAGCAAGTGTACCGACAGGTAGCGATTGGCGATTATGTAATTGTGATAATAATAAGAAAAAAATTACGCTTACAAAAGATTCCTAAAGCCTGATTTTCTGTACAAGCAGTGATGTCGGTGTTCTCGATGAAGGAGTCGTCCTCAAGCTTTTTGGCAGAGTTTCGGTGAGGCTTTTTCATTATCTATTTCTAGCCATATTGAATAAGCTGATGTGTACGGAACACTGAAACAGAGCAGGGCAGGGGCAGGTAAGAGAGATACATTAGGATTCGGCCTCGCATGATTATGTCCTCAATGATAGTTGATGCTGATGAGGTGTTTTACCACCTGCGCATAGACATGCGTACTTCGTCAAGATGTTGAGATACACACGCACACGCATACACACACAGAAGCACACACACACACACACACACACACACACACACACACACACACACACACACATACATACAGTCCTATATTTATAATGTTGTGTCAAACGATTCTCAACATGTAATATTGTTCACTCCACATGTATCTCCAGGATATGATAATCAGGAATGCCTTTAACGTTCACCCGACTGCCGTTGAGTCACCTTTGTCAAAGCATCCGAAGGTGCAAGATGTCAGGGTAAAGTAGAGATAACCTTTAATTATTTTTTTTGTCGCTGCGACGTAAATTTGGTGCAATAAATGTGTGCACATATAGTTGTCAAGCAGTATTATAGCTTTGTCTTGTAATGTAAGAATCAAATTTAGATAAACGAGGAAGAGACGTGGTATAGAGCCTTCCAGACACAATCTGTGTGAAGAAGATAAACCTCACTAAAAGAAGTGAATCAGTATTTCCCATTTGTCAGCACATACAAGTGTATATGATCTTTCCATTTTCCTCCAACAGGTTTTTGGCGTGCCTGATCCGGCCAGTGTGGAGGAGATCTGCGCATGTATCATGTAAATTGACATTGTATAAGTAACATTTTGCTGAAAAATTTTGGGTTTACTCACTCGTTTTTGGTGTCGACTCCACGTCGCTGAGTCAACTCGTAATCAACTTTAAGAGCCGCATAAACGCATGTGTAAACCCAACTTTTTGCCGTGCGCTTATAAACCGGGCCATTGATGGGATAGCCGTGCGTATGTTTTTTTTATAAGTCTTGTAACAAAATCTGAATATCTATAGGTCTGGTTGGTTCATCTGATAAAGGCATTCCATTCATTCTACACATGGATCAGATGACGGTCCATAACTCCCATAGCCTGTGATAGCTCGCCCAACACAGGCAAGGATTGGGCTGTAAAGACTACATGCCAGGACTCCCCTTGCCTATAGGAACGTTGTCGAATTTTTTGTCACTAGCAGTAAATGTAGCTGTTGCTGCGAATGATAACACATCAACATGTGGATCTGTTTCAGCCTGAAGGAAGGACAAACCGCGGACTCCCAGGAGATGACGAAGTTCTGTGCAGAGATCGGGGTGAGCAGACAGAACAGAGCTATAATTGCATCTACAGAAGTAGGATAAGAGATCTTTGCAAGACATCACTCTAAAATAAGACAGTCCCCGAATCGTTCTAGATAACGATATTGAAGTTCGCACGGATGGATTACGGATTGAAGCTTTTAATCAGCACGCATCTATAATTGTCCTTTAATCATGATCAAATCAATATTATCAAGCACGTTCAAGTGAAACTATTCTGTAAGACATGCATCAGTTACCTGATCGTAAATATTATCTCCATGGAAAATGGAGATATAATATTGGGTGTGGGTGTGTGTGTGTCTGTCTGTGTGTGTGTGTGTCACGATGTGTGTGTGTGTGTGTGTTTGTGTTGTGTATTTGTGGTCAGAATAATTCAACAACCTCTAGACGGATTGCCATGATATTTGATATGTGGGTAGATGTTGGGAAGACGAAGGTCAAGGTCAATTTTGGGCCCCCTGGTACGTGACCTTGATATTGCAGCAGAAATTCTGTTTTTTGTATCGTTTGATCTGCATGTGCTATGGTCTTGATTTTTTGGTGGCAGATAGCTTGTGACGTGAGAAATAGGTTGCTCTGGAATTGCAGGGGCGTTTTACTCAAAATCTTCTAACGAGGATAACTGGACAAGAGATTGACAAATTAAGATGATATTCGGTATGTAGGTAGCTTAGACAGAGATGTACATAATCAAGTGCAAATTATGCAAACTTGCACTTAATTTGCATAATTAATGAGGGAAATCTATATTTGTAATGTTTGCCATTGTAGGACTCAAATACCTTTCATACATGTAGTTTGTGGCTGGTGGAAGATTAACAGATATCAATTATGCAAATATGTCCCCAATTTGCATAATTGATGTAATTATACATATAAATAAAGATTATGTCAAAGTAGCAATAATTTACACAATCAGACTATTTCATGGAGATATGAGGTCTGCGAACTCTTGTTTCCTCTGCAGCTCGTTCCGATAGAAATGCCCGGCTATTTCCTCTTCATGGACGAGTTTCCGATGACGCGGACACTACGCAAGGTAGGTTGTTATTCATCGAACATACATTTACAATTGAATATACGCGTTTTGCTGTGCTTCTATGTTCGATAGTGCCTTTGAAATTATTGACTTGCCACATGAGGATTGGTAGTCTTTAATCTTTTTTTTCTATTTCATCTTCCTTTCTTTAAGCAACTTCCATTGAAAATATGGAATGTTCGTTCTCTTTGATTCAGGTTGACCGGAAGAAGTTGAGACTGATCGCCATGGAGAAGCTTGGTCTGAAGGAGGAGGCCTGATGGTCTCAAGCCTGCCGGGTTCACTATTGCAAAGTGGTTTATATCAACATGTCGACACAAATGTTAAAGTGCCATTCGTAAAGGGAAAATTAAACTACCTCGGGGAAAAATCACGTCTTTTTTTTAATTCTAGTGATAAATTGACCTACTAAATGGTAGCCCAAATCAATGTTTGATATGAACTAACATTGAGCAGAACTGGAACAACATCTCAGGTCCATGATAGGACTGTTCATCAAACGTGTGGTATATGTAACAAAGAAAGAGAAGCACATTCATTTTCGTATAAGATTTAATCAAACTGTGCAAATGACGACTTAATTTGCCTTATCAATGAGAAAATGCGATTGTTGTTTACAAATAATGGTTCATCTTTGTGACATTTGGGATCATTTTTGATTAAGTATATTACTAACTTCTTTGCATGATTTAAGAGAAAATGTTAGAATAGCGTTCTTTGTTAAGATGAGACTGATACTTTGAACAACTTGTGTTGGGTGGAGACGATAAGAAACTGATACAATTTATGCAAATAAAGATCTTATTTGAATAATCATTGAGATACACTCGATCGTTATCAACATAATGTTGTCTGGTACAATATCTCATCAAATCGTGGTTTTTATTGATGAATGCAATACTGTATCATCCACACCTTCGATATCAAATACTTAAAACAGACTCTAATGTGTGCCCTTAAATGACCAGTGATAGCAAA
>NC_049982.1:9982686-9985729 GCF_000003815.2 Branchiostoma floridae
CATTCAAAATATATCTTGAACGAGGTTACCGTCAATGTTCTTTCTAATCTTTTGAAATGAAGCGATTCTATAGTTCTTCTATACATACGGAGAGTATGGTATACAGAGGTACGTCAGGATCTAGCTCGGGTGTTGTTACATGTTAGCCGGACAGGAAGTCCAAAGTCTGAAAGCTTGACAAATGTACATGTAAGTATAGGGTAGGAGGGTCTGCATGGGGGCTCGTGGTAACGCTTAACGGTGAATTCAGAAGGCACAGTAACGCTTAACAGTAAAGCCATGCAGGTCCATATATAGAATCCATGTACGGAAGGGCCGTGGTACGTGGAGTTGGTGGTGTTCTGATTGATCTTTTCCAACTGAGACACTTGTGTTGTTCTGACCTGGGAAGTTCATAGTGACACCTCCGAATAGTCGAACACTTGACAATCATTTCACCATGTTGTGTGTCAGATTTAAGAGACTACTCCTTCACAGTAAACACCATGAGTTACATGCGGGGCGCTACCGATGACCTTCTCCTTGACGTGACCTTCGGACAGCTGCTGGACGACACGGCGGCACGATGGCCGGACAGAGAGGCGTTTGTGTTCAAGAAGACAGGTTCAAGGGTCACGTTTGCCGACATACAAGAACATGTAAGACTCTAGAGTATTTCTTAAGTTCTTGAAAACTTACATTTTCTGTATGGCTGTATCCAAGAATACCAATCCTGTGAGTGTATGGATGTAGATCCATTTTGCAGCCGTACTTAAAATTCATTCGTGGTGTTTTGGCATAGCTTTCTTTTGCATTTCGTTCGCACTCAACTTTTATTGTCATCGTTTTGTTGTTTGATGATGATGTCGACACCAAAAGAACTAACAAAAATATTCTTCAATCTGATATCGCAATTTTCCACCCATTCAGACAACCAGACTGGCAGCAGGACTGAAGGCCATAGGTACGGCACGAGGGGATGTAGTCGCCTGGCTCTTCGGTCACCGCCCGGAATGGATCTACTTGTACTTCGCCGTGGCCAAGTTAGGAGCTATTGCGGTCAGTGAATTTTTGGCGACGCCTGATGGGCGAGCCGAACAGTATAGAGTGCGTCCGTTTGTCAAGAATTCCCAGAATTGTACAGGCAGGAACTGCATTCTTTCGTTCCCCGAAAGGAATATCCAAGTAGCCCAGTGTCTGGGAGGTAAATAACAGGCATTCTTAGTGTGTATAACATTAATAAAGTTTATCATAATAAGTTTACTTGCAAGTTCTTGCCCGAAGGCTAAATTCAACATAGAACATACAGAATGTATAGTAAACATAAAGAAAATGGGACTATTATTGTAATGATATGGACTGCTGAGAGCTACAATCTAAGCATTTGGGGTTTTGACTGGAAGCAGTGGAAGACGAAGTGTCCCACCTTTTCTATAATGAGTGGGTTATGTGACGTTAACAGGGTTAAAGTTTTATTTTTGTCATTAAACGTTAGGAAATTATAAAGAAATTTTCTTCTTGCGATTAGAAGTATGTATTTGTATAACCCGTAGTTCCAATTTTCATTAACCGATGTGTAAATGTTGGGGTTATAAACAAATGCTTGTCAGAGATAAGACTATCTCGTGTACATGTGTTGCTGCCTTTTTTCAGTTGCCACTGCAGGAAAATCGTATCGGGCGGAACGTGGAGGCTATGAGTTATTTCCTGAATAAGGTGATGATGAATTGATAAAACGATAGCAATTTCATGTCTCTGTTGTGATATCAGTATAAAAATAGTATAGAAAAAACACCCCTTTTACTCCAATGTACACAGCCCAACATCTGAATATTAAGTAACTGCAGACCTCAAGTAAGAGGCACCGAACTTTGACTTCCTCTTTGCACCACGACCCGAGCATTGAGCAGACGGACCTCCATCGACTCTCTGTACCTTATTAACACTACACTAGAATAGACGTTATAGCAACAGCTGAATGTCTGTGAGTGAATTCATCTTGTCTAAAGAGCTGAGAAGCACAACTGTCCGTAGACTCACACGTTCGACTGTTTGCTGACGATTGCTTGATTTATCGAACTATCAGCAAGCCTTCTGACGCACAAGGGCTGCAGTCTGACCTCGATGCGCTAACAGAATGGCAAAATCGTTGGCTCATGTCGTTCAACCCCTCTAAATGTCACATCCTCCATATCACCCGTAAAAAGCACCCCATCATAACTCAGTACTCCCTCTGTGGAGAAGCCCTTACCGGTGTTAAGTCCCACCCCTATCTTGGAGTACAACTGTCCGACGATTTGCGGTGGGACACCCATATCAACCACGCCACTAGCAAAGCTGGTAAGGTCCTAGGAGTCATTCGGCGCAACTTGACCCATTGTCCATCTAGGGTCAAGGCCACTTGTTACAAAGCGCTGGTACGGCCTCACTTGGAATATAGTGCCATCGTCTGGGACCCGTACACCAACAAAGGGATACAGGCGGTGGAGGCCGTCCAGCGCAGGGCAGCCCGAGTGACCCTAAATGACTACCGGCAGACTAGCAGCGTGACACAAATGCTTTCAGACCTGCAGTGGCGCCCTCTCTCCGAAAGGAGGAGGAACGCCCGCCTCACCTTTTTCTATAAAGTAGTCAACAATAATATTAACATAGACGCCAGCAATATTCTGAAGCCTGCCCAAGGGCGCACCCGGGGTAGTCACGACTTCAAATATCAACACATATTTGCACGCACCGATATCTACAAACATTCTTTTTTCCCACGCACAATTCCCGAGTGGAATGCCCTGCCTGGCACGGTTGTAAGCGCTCCCAACGTTGAGCACTTCCGTGCCAGGCAGGCGGCCTGCCCGCCCTAACCCGGGAGCCTCAGCTCCCCCCCCCTACTTTTGCCCCTCGCGTGGTCATTTGGGGGTATCCTATGCAGATGCAGATGCAGTCTCTTTGGCTATTGCTCATTTCATCCGATGTGAAACAAGTATATGATAATGCATAACAACATGTAATACATGTTACTTACTGACTTACTAATTGAAGTCTAGAGAGCAACAATGAAATGTGTTAC
>NC_049982.1:9985829-9988336 GCF_000003815.2 Branchiostoma floridae
CCTGGCAATATCAACACATATTTGCACGCACCGATATCTACAAACAAATTCTTTTTTCCCACGCACAATTCCCGAGTGGAATGCCCTGCCTGGCACGGTTGTAAGCGCTCCCAACGTTGAGCACTTCCGTGCCAGGCAGGCGGCCTGCCCGCCCTAACCCGGGAGCCTCAGCTCCCCCCCCCTACTTTTGCCCCTCGCGGGGTCATTTGGGGGTATCCTATGCAGATGCAGATGCAGTCTCTTTGGCTATTGCTCATTTCATCCGATGTGAAACAAGTATATGATAATGCATAACAACATGTAATACATGTTACTTACTGACTTACTAATTGAAGTCTAGAGAGCAACAATGAAATGTGTTAAAGCAGATTAGTTTCTTTTCAAGTATACTTATATACCCCTTACAGAGCCCAAATGAATAGCAGTAATTAGTTGTAGCATATTTTGACCATTAAGAGTTGTACCTTCACAGGGACACAAAAATTGCCATTTGTTATCCCCTGTGAGCTGTTATTACCTGTTTCAACATAGTCAAAAACCTGGAAAATCCCCATAAAGACCACCCGCTCACGCAGTATACATGGTCCAATTAGACGACGCTTGATTCTAAATTAGTAGATATTCCTCTCTCCAGTAAAGGCGCTCTGTCAAATTACACAGCAACGCCGCCAATAATTAACGTACAGCAGCTACAGTGAGAAACATCCTTACGCCCAGCGTAAAAAGGTATACAGACATAAGTAATTTTCCGGTTTATTGGGTTAATGAAGCTGCCAAAACTACTGAGCATATTTAAAGTGAATTGGTGACAACAATGCTATTGGTTGGGTAATTGATAAAACCATCCTCCAACAGATTATTGTGGCATTTTGTTGTTCTTAGACCGGTGTGAAAGTCCTCATCATGGGTGATTCGGGAACCGAGTCGACTGAAGGCACGACCTCTTTTCTGTCCACTCTGTTTCCGGAAATCAACACAGCAAATCCGGGAATGCTGAAGATTGAAAGGTGAATTTAGTGTGTAAGATTTATTGGCCCATAATCAGTGCGATAAATCGACGTTATTATCTCCATCACGACCATGATCTTTTACAATTTGATGAAATATGTATTATGTATTTATCTATCAATTAGGCCTAGGGTTGTTTCTTCAGTTGATTATCAACTGATGATGTCACCACGAGTCTCACGCGTCATGAATATGGTGATATGAAAGATATATGGGTAGAAATTTATCATAAATCATATGTATGGACATAATAGCTCAGAGTGCACTATTATAAACCTGAACTTGTGACTTGTGTTCACCCAGAATCCCCACGTTGACCAGCATCGTTGTACTTGAAGACAGGGCAACAGGGTAAGTGCCTATTACATCGTACAAATAGCGGTTTGTTTTGAAGTCCCTTAACTTTTCATGTAGGATGTCAATCACATGTTTCTTTCTTTAGGCATCTTATAGTCGACATAGTACAGGGTCAGTGCCTGTAAGCTACACGTAATGGTAATGGTTATTTTGTTTAAACAATGAAAATCGCTTTTGGACTTCTCAGTCTATAACATTGCCTCATGGATTGTAATCTGAATAAAACTGGATGTTGTGGTGCTTGTTGTGCATTTCCATACATTTGAGAAGCATCAGATTCTGTTTTTATCATTGGTGTCAACACGAACATAGTAGCTTTTAAAGTGCTTAGTCACATTACGGTATACAAATACCATTGTGATACGTCGTCACTTCTGGTGTTATGAAGAACCGGTGTCTGCACCATGGAGGAAGTTCAGAGGCTGGGGAATGACGAGTCTCTCCTGGCTGAAGTCAGGACTCTGCAGGACCAGCTTAGCTGCCACGATACCTTCTTCCTGAGATTCACTTCGGTGAGTGAAAAATATAACTATTATGGCTGACAGGGGCGACTATGGCACATATGCTTTCCTTTAAGTCAATTCTAAACTGCTCAATTTCTTTGAATATATTAACTAACAAAAGCTGATCAGTCTTCAATTTAGCTCCATAACAAACCAATGACGGGACTTTTGTGCTACGCTTGTGATCTCAAAAAGATGTAACATGGCCTATATGTACTTCAATTGTGCTTACACAGGGAAGTACTGGCCAGCCGAAGTGTGCTGAGATAAGCACTTACGCTGTTCATAACAACGCCCGTTTTATCAACAAGGCTATCGGTATGCCGAATGAGGTAAACCAGTGAACTATCTTAGTCTAAGGAAATACTTAAGGAATCCATGATACTAAGGGAATCCTTGAAAGCTCCTAGCTACATATGTGAACGTGTGTATGTTGTGTGGATGCTGGGAAATAGTAAATGCTCGAATAGTTAGACTACAAGATGATTGACATATAGTATACATCGTAAGACATTTGATAAAAAAATATCAATAACAGCCGCAGCCGCAGCAGAAAATATTTAAGATGTAGCTGTGTGCTGTAATTACGACAGTCTTTTTATTCTATATTCTGTATGTCCCAAGTTACAATAACCCTCG
>NC_049982.1:9990264-9991888 GCF_000003815.2 Branchiostoma floridae
GCATGCATGTAACTTCTTCCTATTAGTAAGTTAAACTCAAGGCAAAGTTCTTGCACATAGATATTTTGATTATAACATTCAGTTATAATGTCCGTTGTAGCATTCTTTTCTTGAAGAATATATAGGATATATGTAAAAGAAGCACCGGCACCAAACATCTCCTGTTGGTCACTCCTTAACGTATCCATTTAAGTATCAGCATCGGTAAAATTGATATTTATGTAGTTGACAATCTGGTATTGAAAAGGGAAAATGATCCTTATAACCATGTCAACCCTCTACTCATAAAAATACGTACATGTTTACTTCAAGTCTTGAAACATCGTGCTTTTCTTTTGCAGTGCTTGTAACAGGCAACGTCACGCCAAAGAGTCTAGTTGACCATGCCGCCAAAGTCCTGCCGAATGCGAAGATGTTTGTAAGTGTTTTTTTATATAATTTATACTATCAGCTACCCCTCTTTGAAGAGAATGCATTCTAGAGGTGCTCTAAAGCTAATTCACTCAGATCGAAACCTCTCTGTACGTAGTTTGAAGCAACTGTTATGTACAACGTCGGCTCATCTGTAGTGTTACAGGTCTTTATTTTCCCATGGTTGCGATCAAGGAAATTCTGACGTTTCGTCTTCATTCAACCTCCCAAAAGGTTGGGTATGGTGGCACAGAGTTCCTATTTCTGACAGCAGCAGCAGCTAAGACGTTTGTAGAAGGAAAAGGGTCCACGGTGGGCAAGCTGTTACAACATGCGGAGGTACAGAGTTAAGTCACTACCACGTCACATAATGATTTCTGTAATGTAGTGTTCGGTAGCCATAAAGTGACGTTTTACATTACCAGTTGGGTCCGCCAACTTCAAAAATACATTTTTTTCAAACAGTCACAAAAGACATCGTAAATAGACTAAAAACGTGCTATGGAAATTCTTTTGATACTTTTAAGGGATAATAAGGTAACTAAACTCGATGAGGTACAATGGTCCGCCATCTTAGACTTTGGTCGATGACGTCATTAAATTAGCATAATTTAGCATCGAAGTAAATTTAATTACATTTGATTTTAATTACCCTACGCGAGGGGCCAGTCCTGGCCTATGGACATACATACATACATACAATAAAATAGCTGTAATGTAGCAAAAAACTGAAAAAGACATTGTTCGAACAGAAATAAGCGATTTTCGTCAAAAATGCCTGTTAACAACCGGTTGGCATGGCAACACGAAAAACTTTTATCACCAAAGACATGTACATGTACATGTTTCCAAAATCAATATATAATGCATAAAACATATTTCTGTCACACTAAGGTCTGGCACTCTGGGTAGAGACTGTGTAGCATTAGGGTCACGATAGTCAGTTCAACCTGCAAAAGACTTCTGTCTTCCTTGACTGTCTAGATGAAGCTTGTGGACAAAGACGGCCAGGTTGTACCATTAGGCCATGAGGGAGAGGTGTATGTGAGAGCGTACTCTTTGTTTAGCCGGTATCGTGGAGACGAGGAGAAAACAGCAAAGGCGATGACAGCTGACGGATGGTACAAAACAGGGTATGTACAGATTTACTCTGGAATAAATGTACGCAGGGAGTTCGTCATGGTGAAAATATTTTGACATTGTAGAGCTGTTG
>NC_049982.1:9992005-10016084 GCF_000003815.2 Branchiostoma floridae
CAGACGCAAAATGCAGAACAAAGGATATCATTTGTAATACTATGATAAGTAGTTTATACTTTTATAGAAGATGCACATCTAATTTACTTTGGGGCACCATATGACTTTTGAATCTTTCCAATGAAATTTTCTGCAGAAAATGTTTCAGTACTTAAGTAGTTACCGCACCAATATTAGCAGAAAACAAAAACGTAAACAGAAGGCTTAAGTCTGATTTTCTGCAAAAGCAGGGATGTTGGTGTTCTTCATGAAGAAGGTGTCCTGACACTTTTTGGCAGAGTTTCGGTGAGTCTAAGTTTACTTGGTATTTTTGATATAGCCAGACGACGTCGACCGATCGGAAGTCCCAATTGCATATTGCTATGGCACCGTGGCATCAATGAAGTGCCACAAGTAGCGAATAATGAGAATCGAGAGGTGTGTTATTACAGTACCAAACTCGTTTGTGCTTAGCGGAAAGGTCAGAGGACCCACTTTGTTAACACGTTTGTTCCCAAAAGTCTTGACCATTGTTGTTTTTGTCCTTTTCGCTTTATGTCGATAAAATATAGAAAGGTAATTTTACGAAAATGTTAGTTATAAATGTCCACTATAAATCTATAGGATATGATCATCAGGAATGCCTCCAACGTGCACCCGATTTCCATCGAGTCGCCTCTGTCTAAGCATCCTAAGGTGCAAGATGTCAGGGTAAAGATAATCTTTCTTTTATGGACATGTATACGCCATTGCAAGATAAGTATAGTTCGGTATATAATCCACATAATCTTATGCTTTATAATCAATGGAAGAGATTTGTTTTAGAATGCAGATAGATATAGAACAATAAGAAATAATCCGGAGAAACGTGGTATAAACTCTTCCAGACACATTCTGTTTGAAGGTAATACGATAACTTCAGCATAAAAGATGAAGCAGTGTTCCCAATCACAAGCTATTTGTCCACATATCGAAGCTCATGATAGACAACTTTTTCCCCTCCAGGTTGTCGGCGTGCCTGATCCAGTCAGTGTGGAGGAGGTTTGCGCATGTGTCATGTAAATGTGCTTCGTGTACTTATTGTGACCCGTCATATTCGTCGTTAGGTTGTCATGCGATTACAAGCGAAGCATATTCATGGGATATATCATCATCATTTTTTGTAATAGGCGGGGACTGTAGGTTTTGAAGCACAACATTTACGTGCCAAGTGAGGTGCGGAAAAGGATGTATTATTTAGATCCCTTTAGGTGTCACGTTTTGCATTTATAAAATATGTACTAAATTATGAATATATTACTGTCTGACAGACACGTCTGGCTGAGCTAATTCAGCGTACCATAACTCCAAGACGGTGTTACAGCCAAAGCTAAAGAAGTAGTCCAGCCAGGGAACCATTGAACTTTAGTTTGCGTAGACAAATGGTCCCCATAGACAGGATTCGTATTGCTTGTATCAATGGGAAAACGTATCTAAGGGACAATCGAAAAGTTGTGAATGATTGTTGCATTAAAATGCTGATATATAAACACGTTGGTTTCTTTCAGCATGAAGGAAGGACAAACTGCGGACTCACAGGAGATGAGGAAGTCCTGTGTAGAGATCGGGGTGAGGATAGAGCCTTAATCGTTGTAGGAATAGTAGAACAGCTAAATACCATTATTTCAGGATAGTAGAACAAGAGATTTCTAACTAAAATAAATTCTAAGATAAAACTCTTTGAATGATTTTGATCGTGCTAACTGTTCAAACTCATGACCTACACGTATGTATCTACAATGGTTAAAGAGGGTGTCAAGTAGGGTTGGGTACCGGCACAGTGTACCGGTACAAAACCGGGTTTTCTTATTGAACAGGTCCAGAAAAAACGGACCTGAAAAAAATGGTGGCCCGGATGTTGGACCTATTGGAAAATGAACAGATTGTATGATCAGGCATTCACACGTTTCGGGGCTTACCAGTCGAGGAAAATAGCAAGAGAGAGGTAGAGTGGAGTTTATAGTAATTTCTGCCAAGTTTTACAGTATATAGTACAGAGACAGTCAGACTTGTAGGATTTTAAAACGCCAAAGTCGAATACTCCACAAAACAGATTTCTTTGTTGCGAAATGGACCATTGTTTTCAGCATCGTCTATTCACAAGTGCTCACATACTGAATCAGGTCGTCCAGGTTTAGGTTCAAACCTGGACCTGATCCTCTGAACCTGAACCGAACCTGGACCTGAATTTTTTGTACCGGTACCCACTCTTAGTGTCAAGCATTAGTCTATTCGACATGCATCAGTCACATGATCGTTTCCTCTATAGATTGTTCCAGAGGAAATGCCCGGATATTTCCTCTTCATGGACGAGTTTCCAATGACTTCGACACGGCACAAGGTACAGTCAAACCTGTCTATAGTGGCCACTCAAGGGACCGGACAAATGTGGCCACTATAGACAGGTGGCCTCTGTATAGAGGTGGCAACTTGTAGATAAAATACCCAAGGGACCGACAAAAAAAAATGGCCACTATGGACAGGTGGCCCCTCTGTAGAGGTGGCCCCTAATACAGGTTTGACTGTAGGTGGTCATTCATTGAACAATTAAATATACATGTTTCTAAGTATCTTTCTGTGCTAAGTATGTTAAGTTCTTTGGACCATGCAGTGCGTCGGTCGGTCATTGCCCGGCAATGTCATTGGTTATTGATAATTGATAGTATTAGCGCCAACTTATCTTTTCTTCTTTAAACAACTAACCCGTGTTTCTGAAAATATAGAATGAGATCAGCCTGTTTGTTCCTTCTGATTCAGGTTGACAGGAAGAAGTTGAGACTGATCGCCATGGAGAAGCTTGGTCTGAAGGAGGAGGCCTGATGATCTCAAGCCTGCCGGGTTCACTATTGCAAAGTCGTCTATGGCAACATGTCGACACAAATGTTACAATGCCATTCGTAAAGGCCATCGCGCTGTGACCTTGCATTTGTCTTACCTTTTATCCTTCAAAATAAAATAAAAAGTATGACCAAGAGGATAGCAAAACTCACAAAGCTTAAAGTATCTCTCAAAGCGTAGGTCGGAGCGAGGTCGCTGCAATAGTGGAATGGACGTATAACTAAAAGAATCACTGCAACCTTTGCTTACCTTTTGTTGTTTTCAGGGCATATCATGGAAGTCTAGATGCTTAAACCGTTTCTGGAGAACATTATTAAGTATGCATAATTACTGAAGCTACCCGCAGTACTCACTAAAACATCTTGCTGACAGACGCATGGATGCTAATGACCGATGTTAAAAGTAAGCAGATTATTATTATGTAAACGGAAGAGGGTATAGACGTATTACAATATAATTAAGGCTGGTAACATCAACATTAATGTTATTCTGAGAATTCTGTTTCCCGATTAGCTAGATTTGTTTGTTGTATTCATATAGTACATCTTAGTACAGATGCATCCAAACATGTGGTATCTGTAACGGGGCAAGAGAAACACATTCATTGATAAAACATGCAAACGACGACCTAATTTTCTTTAAAAATTAATGACAAAATACGATGGTTGTCTGCAAACGATGGTTTATTCTTGTAACATTTGGAACATCATTAGATATATATTAAAGGCATCCTAAGCAATATCACAGCATCAAAAGTGGAAATATTCTGGATAAGACCCTGCACTGTATTCTCACATTTACATCATCATTTCATACTTTCAGCGGTTACAAATGGCCCAGAGACAAGTCGCACGAGGATATTCCTTGCCATTGGAACCTCCCGAAATTAGGCCTTGAACAGGAATCCCCGTGCGACTTGTTTCTGTGCCGTTTCTAACAGCTCAATTTATGAAATAATGATGTAAATGTGCTAAAATAGTGCATTAGATGTCAATATTATACAGACTGCCTTATTCAGAATATTTCCACTTTCAACGATATGACATTGCTAAGGTTGCCTTGAAGGAAATGGCCACCTTATTTGTATAATTTAGGAGAATATATAGCGTTCTTTGTTAAGATGATACTGTGATACAACAACAACTGTTACTTGGGTGCGGACAATAATAAACGGATATGATTTATGCACATTAGGATATTATTTGAATGATCAATGAGAAACACTCAATCATTATCAATACAATGTTGTCTGGTACAATATGTCGTCAAATTATGACTTTTTGTGAATGCTCTCAATACCTTATATCATTCAGTGATCGCAAATGTTCAACACAGGTTTCACTGTGTGTTTTGTGCCTTAAAAGAACTAATGAGGACAAAGTCAGACAAGGCCAACAAAAGACGCCGTAACCGTTATCAACTCCAGACTACCCGCGTAATTATGCCATTAAGGTCACCGATCCCCTGAAGCGCTGTACTCTGGGTACTGGTGTCAACAATAAATCGTCTTAAGAAAGCACATTTTATGATGTTGACAACATTTTTTAAACATACGTTGACGAAAACATTTACTGTTTTACACCTGGTTGACAACAGCACACCTATAAACATATTTATGTACACCACTGTACAGTTCCAAACGCGACCTAAATGTTTACATATACATGGACACGTTTTCAAGTTTTTAACAATCCACTCATCCATTGTTTTCCACACTCGTCTGTTTGTTTTGTATGCACTGCACGTACGAAGGTCAAAGGCAAGGCCGACATAAAGGCACGGCACACCTTACAGGTCAAAGGCAAGGCCGACATAAAGGCAAGACACACCTTACAGGAGCAGCTCTCATCTTGACTAGTACGAGACGCCTTCCTTCGACCCTCCCTACTTCGTGATTATTAGAAAGCACTAAAGGTAGATCTGCATCCATCATATGTTGTTCATTGTAAACGTTGTCCGACGGCGCCGGTGCCTGCGGATGGAATCAATCAAAATAAGTGTAGATTTTTCTACCCATAGAAATTCATATATTAATTTAACGATACTTTAAAATAGATACAAAAAAGGAATCCTCCTTCAAAATATCTATTGAACGTGGTTACATTCAATGTTCTTTCTAGTCTTTTGAAATGAAATGATTCGACAGTTTTTCTATGCATATGGAGAGTATGGTATACACAGGCACGTCTGGGTCGCGCTCGGGTGGTCACGGTTAGACGAAAAGGAAGTCCAAAGTACGAAAGCTTGACAAATGTACATGTAATAAATATAGGCTAACATATAAAATTCGTGTACGGAAGGCGAAGGGCCGTGATTTGATTGATCTTTTCCAACTCAGACACTTGACAATAGTGCGACGTGAGTTGTTCTGGGAATTTCATTATGACACCTTAGATTTGTACACATTTGAATACAGCTGGCTATTAGTAAGAATTCTTTGCCTCTGGCTCGGTCAGCCTGCTATAAGACTCAAAGATATGGCCATGTCGTTTTATATAATAACATTGCCTAGTTTATAATGATTATGTAAACCAGGCCCTGATGTGCTTGATTTGTGCGCAATAATATTCCTGCTTACTTAAGTTCAAATCGCTGCAAGGTGACCCAGCATAATATCGATTAGGAAAGACATTTTTTTAGGAACGGGAAGACCTGCACCGTTTTGACGGCCTAGTTGTCTGTATTAGGGAACCGCCCCCTCGCTTTTATCACCGCTTGCCTTGTTGGCTCAGCTAAATGTCATTCCCGTGCCCTTAAATGATCGCAGCAAGCACCATTAAATGTGCAGAAGCACGGCAGCTCGCTCTCTCGCCAGCAAGAGACGCCTTTCTTCCCCAGAAAGTCTCTCTACGTGAGTTTATAGGTAAACCACCAAGGGTAGGTCTATATCTATATCAGATTAAGCAATGTCACAACGTCTAAACGTAATAAGCTTAAGGACCGTATATTATGTATACTTAATTGACTGAGTCGACAAATCTGTTGTTTTTTTTTTGGGGGGGGGACATTAAGATAAGTAACTTTAGCATACGTACTTTCATTTGCTAAACATGGTTACGGTTATGTTCTTTCTAATCTTGATATGATCTTGATTAGACTGTTGGGGTACAGAAGATTGTTTGCGCCCACCCCCGCCATAGGCATGTTTATATGGTTCATTTAAGGTCACGAGAGAGTAAGAGTGTTTTTTTAAGTCCAGTTTAGCTTTCAGCACCCTTTAATCTTCTAGAGTTCCAGGATTCGTACATACACATCGTACATACATAACGTTACATACACAAACACTGTTGACTTTCTGCCAGTTTCCAATATCGCCATGACTACATGACTCAATCTAGATGATATATTCTAAAACAACTCATTCGTTGCAGGTCATCCCTGCCTCTCATTTAGGACCTAAATGAGAGGCAAGGGTTCACCTGAAACTCAGATGTCGGCCCATGGCGTTTGTTTCCCGTGAACCATGCAGGACAGAGGTTTGTCCGGCTACTTCCTCAGCAATAGTCAATTATTTCACCATGTTGTGTGTCAGATTTAAGAGTATACTCCTTCACAGTAAACGCCATGAGTTACATGCGGGGCGCTACCGATGACCCTCTCCTTGATGTGACCTTCGGACAGCTGCTGGACGACACGGCGGCACGATGGCCAGACAGAGAGGCGTATGTGTTCAAGAAGGCAGGTGCAAGGGTCACCTTTGCCGACATACAAGAAAAGGTAAGGGTCTCAAATATATCAATAGTAGTAGTAGTCCTTGAAAACGTACATTTTCTCTAAGCTGTATCCTCAGTGACGTGTGTCTGGATGTCGGTAAAGACTTTAAGATTAGATCGCGGTGTTATGTTTGTTCTTTCCTTCGCTCGTTTTTACCTTTACCAGCATCATGGTTTTATTGTAGTACGTGACATTTCACAACAAAAAATAGTCATCAGTATATTGTTATTTTCTATCCTTCAAGGCAACCCGACTAGCAGCAGGACTAAAGGCCATAGGTACGGCACGAGGGGATGTAGTCGCCTGGCTCTTCGGTCACCGCCCGGAATGGATCTACTTGTACTTCGCCGTGGCCAAGTTAGGAGCCATTGCGGTCAGTGAATTCCTGGGTGTATTATTGAGTCCCTTCGCTGAATTCAAGAGTAAAGTTGATTTCATATTTTCAGCATTCCCAATTTTCACGATCGATCACTTGCATCTAGAGGAGCAGTAACGACTGGAAACGAAAACGTTATATTTGTACGCGTATTGCCTTTTCAGTTGCCATTGCAGGAGGAGCGTGTCGGGCGCAGCGTGGAGACCATGAATTACTTCCTGAATAAGGTAATGACGATCGTTGGTTATAGAAACATAACTGGTCTAAATTGTGATCACATATGAACGGTACAGGCATGTATAAGGTGTATGACGTGGTGAAGACGACAGATTCTTCTGTCAAGTTCTAACACTTTGTTGTTCTTAGGCTGGTGTGAAGGTCCTTATCATGGCTGACAAATCGGAAACCCAACCAGCAGACGAGAAGACCTCTTTCCTGGAAACTTTGTTTCCGGAAATCAAAACAGCCGATCCTGGGATGCTGAAGATTGAAAGGTAAATAAAATCTATTACGGATTATATTATTATAGCAATTATAGAACGTAATCATTTTCAGCATTATCATGGTTAGAATGATTCTTGTGTGTCGTGAACATGGTGAAATGTGGCGGAAAGTGTTCTAATATGCCCTTTTTTTCATATCCAGAATCCCCACGTTGACCAGTATCATTGTACTCGCAGACGGGGCAACAGGGTAAGTACTTACTACACACCGAATACTATTGGCTGTGAAATTCTGATTATCAATTTTTTTTGATTATGAATCACATGCTTGTTTGTACATCTTACGGTACGCAGTAGATATTGGATATAACTAGACGTGGTGCTCGACACATTGTCGTTCATTTTATGAGCATTTCCTAGCATTAATGTAAACAAAACTTCAACTAAAGATGTGAAAGTCCGGCGTCTTATAACAATGCACAAAGACCATGTGATATGTTTTCATTGATGGTATGATTTGCTGTACATGTACGATTTGTGCCCATGAAGAACCGGTGCCTACACCATGGAGGAGGTGCAGAGGCTGGGGAATGACGAGTCTCTCCTGGCTGAAGTCAGGACTCTGCAGGACCAGCTCAGCTGCCGCGACACCTTCATGTTGGGATTCACTTCGGTCAGTCTAAACTATAACTCATGACCAACTGGGACAACTATTGCGCATATACTAGTACTTTAAGTCAACCATAACATGCTACTTTGTTTGAATTTACATGACAGAAGCTAATCAGTCGTCAATTTCATTCATTAACGAATCTGACTTTTCTTTACAAGTGATCTCAAATAAAGCGATGAGAAAATCTTATCAAAATTGACATACCTATACTTTCATCTCTACTTGTATATGCAGGGAAGTACCGGCCTACCGAAGTGTGCTGAACTAACTACTTACGCCCTTCATAACAACACCCGTGTCATCGGCAAGGTCATTGGTATGCCGAATGAGGTAAGGCCAGTTACATAGATAGATAGATACGAGGCTGGGTACGGCTGGATGTGTATTGAAATAGTGGTAGGAACACAGTAAGATATTTTGACAAAAAACATCGAAAACATATCTCCTCATATAAAGCTGACAGAATCTAAGACTGGAATGACTACACTTTAAGTGTTGATCATAGGTTCTGTTGTTCTGTCCCGATGCCAGGGAACAGCACTCTACCCGTACCTGACATTCCGGTTCGCTGTGATCTACCCCTTCACGGCGGGGTGCACACTGGTTGTTCCTGCAAGTTCGTCGCCGTCGTCTGTGGAAATGTTGGAAATACTTCAAGAGGAGAAGTATTGAGCGGCAGAACATTTTTCTTGCTGTTGTTATTTGAAATATGATTTCAGCTATCAAAGCAATGTAATAACCTGGGTACCATCGTATTTAGTTAACCGGGTTTCTCATAGTCGCCCCCTCAGAAAGTATTTCATGATTGAGCAAGCATTTGGTTGTGTCATGCATATGCACGGCACATTGTATATCCAATATAACCGCCCTACGGCTTTTGTTGCCCTGCACAAGGTTGTTGTTGTTTTGATAGCTATAGTCCTAATCATTTCCTTCTTTCAGGTGCAAGGCGATCGGCGTATTATATCTGAAGGAATGCCATGGCTTGTTACATGATCCACACCTCGGTGATTACGATCTGTCGTCACTTGACCGAGGTAATGATTATACATGCAAGCGTTCTGAATAGCTAATATATAGACGTTCATCAAACACATTTGACATGGCTTTTTCACATATTTGTCTGAATGCATTATATCATTACCCAATTTCCTATAGTTTTGTACATCTTCTTTTAAACGAACTGCACAGTTCTGCGTAAATACTATATTTGTTGCAGTATTTTAGAAAGCTGATGTTTTCAGCATCATATTTATGGTTTTGATGACCCTCTACTTCTAAAGATGCGTACATTCTGTTGAGCATCGTGTATTGTTTTTGCAGTGCTTGTCACAGGCAACGTCACGCCAAAGAGTCTTGTTGATCATGCCGCCAAAGTCCTGCCGAATGCGAAGATGTTTGTAAGTGTTACCTATTTCCTGGCACAGTTGAAAGATAATTGACTCCCTGCTTTCGATACGGGTGAGGATATGGATATCATATTCTCAACTTTGCACTGACAGAAAGACAATCATTTCAGTGGCATATGTACAAATACTGATGCTTACATGTACTACGAGCTGTCAGAAATTTGGAATGTAGCCATAGTGAGCAAAACAAACTGTTCCGTTAGGCTTTATAATGAAACATGATGGGTCTATAGCTTTGATCAGTTTGTACGTACAAGAAGGACATATATGTATACGCACGGTCAAGACACCATGGACACCGTCAGCTCCTCCGTACGCTTGCAGGCATTTTTTTCATGTCTTGATTTCAAAGGTTGGCTATGGTGGAACAGAGTTCATATTTTTGACATCAACGTCAGCCGAGAAGGTTGCGGAAGGGAGAGGATCCACGGTGGGCAAGCTGTTAGAACATGCTGAGGTACAGAAAAGCTCACCTTACCAGTTATGTTTTTTTTTATTTTGTATGGGGATTGAAGTTATTGTTGTACAATAAACTTCAAGGGATACACTGCTTAGTCAAATCTACGCACACGCCACCACGTATAGAGTGTATTTTGAATGGTAATAATGATAGCAATAATTAATTTTTCTTTGTTTATTATTGATAAAGGGTTGTGTGAAATTAGCACCAGCAGTAAACATATTTCTGTTATACGAATTTTCTACTCTGACATGGAAAGTGAATTAATTATATACAAAATTGCAATAGCATTCAGTGAAGTGAAGTGAATCTAGAATGTAACAAATTTAGAGTCGCAATAGCAAACAGGTTTCTGTATTTGTTCACTTACTAGATGCAGCTTGTCGACACAGACGGCCGGGTTGTACCATTAGGCCATGAAGGGGAGGTGTATGTGAGAGCGTACTCATTGTTTAACGGGTATCGTGGAGACGAGGAGAAAACATCTAAGGCGATGACAGCTGACGGATGGTACAAAACAGGGTATGGACAGATTTACGGCAAGAATAGATGTACGTTATAAGTGCGAGAATGTGAAAATCACTTAAAATTGATATTATAGTGTTGTTGAATCACCCTCCATTGAAAATGGCCATATACCATCAGGGGACGACAGGTATCACTTAACAGAGACGGTGGACGTTATAAACTTCCTGGCACTTTTGACCAATTGTTGACGTCACGTAATCGGCAAGATCACGTGTTAATAAGATCACGTGTCCGTAACTCTCGCCAGTTTACGCTCTTAAGTGATTGGCCATCAGCATTGATCCTGAAAGTGATGCGTTTATACCTTTGTGCTGGAAGAAAGTACAGCATTGTACTATGATATATACTTATTTGAGGCTATACGTATACAGCTCAACTCTTGAATCCATATTCTCCAAATAAATACTCCTTAATACTTTAGCATTATGCAGCAAGTGCACCAATAGCTTGGTGCTTAAGCAGTCGTTATGGCAGTTATCAGAACACACGATTACAAAACAATGCTAAAGCCTTTTTTCTGTACAAGCAGTGATGTTGGTGTTCTCGATGAAGAAGGAGTCCTAAAGCTTTTTGGCAGAGTTTCGGTGAGACTTACTTTTACTATCTATTTCTAGGCTTTGACTTTCTTGGGTTTAAATTAGCTGAGTAAGGAACGCTGGTGGGGGCACGGACAGAAATAAGTGAGACAGTAGGACTCTAAAAACGTTGTCTATTGCAGTTGTGTTCACTTCATGTTTCCTATAAATCTCCAGGATATGATCATCAGGAATTCCTTCAACGTGCACCCGACTGCCATTGAGTCTCCTTTGTCGAAGCATCCGAAGGTGCAAGATGTCAGGGTAAAGATAGCTTTTATTTCATGTATAGATCCCTGCGATGTACTTAGGTCGTGCATTGAATACGTGCACATACTAATCAGTGGCATAGCTTTGTTAATAAACGAACAATAAAACAATGGAACAACAAATAAACAACAATCAGAAGGAGAACCTCCCCGACACAATCTGTGTGAAGACAATGAACCTCAAGATAACAAGTGAAACAGTATTTCCTATTTGTCAGCACATACAAGAGTATATGACTGATCCCTTTTCTTCCAACAGGTTGTTGGTGTGCCTGATCCGGCCAGTGTGGAGGAGATCTGCGCATGTGTCATGTAAATGGACCGTTTGAATATTGAGCTGAAATACTTCATTACTGTTCAGTGCCCGGTCACGTTGGCTGGGTTGACACACTTGGGGTAAAAATGGGATCGATGTTTAAAAGTGCTTGTAGACCCAGCCATACTTTGTACGCACCTTAAGATTGGGACATTGATGAGATACATCAGCATATGTCACACATCTATTGTTTGATTAAGGTATTCCGTTCATTGTACCTGTGAATCAGATGACGGCCCATGAGTTCGATTCCAGACTTTGAAGGAAACGACAGGGCTGCAAAGACTATACTTCTCCTTGCCTATAGGAACGGTGTGAAATTTTCTGTCACAATCAGAAAACATAGCTGTTTCTGCGACTGTTAATATATCAACCCGTGGATCTGTTTCAGCCTGAAGGAAGGACAAACCGCGGACTCCCAGGAGATGACGAAGTTCTGTGCAGAGATCGGGGTGAGACAGACTGAACAGAGCTATGATCATTGTAAACACCAGAACCAGCGCACTATTCGTACGAAATATATATCTAGGACAAGAGGTCGTTGCAAGACATTAGCATAAAGCAGCCATCGAAAGGTGTCGGTCCTTCTCACTACATGACTGGCCAGAAGCATGGATGGTAGATTGATGATGTATTTAGTACACTAGTCCAGTAATCATATATTGACATTGACATTGTCAAGCATGTTTGAGTAAAACCTTATTGTATTATAGATTCACCAGTCACCTGATGGTGATTATTTCCTCTGCAGCTCGTTCCGATAGAAATGCCCGGATATTTCCTCTTCATGGACGAGTTTCCGATGACTTTGACACGACGCAAGGTAAGTGGGCATTTATTGCACGTGTACCGTCGGGCATCTATATTCTGTGGATTGTATTAAAATTGCCTTGGAAATTATTGACTTAGTCTAATTACAGAAAGTCTTTTCATCTCTGTGCTGATTCATCTTCATTTCTTCAAACATCTAATTAATGTTTTTGAAAATATAGAATGAGATCAGCCTGTTTGTTACCTCTGATTCAGGTTGACCGGAAGAAGTTGAGACTGATCGCCATGGAGAAGCTTGGTCTGAAGGAGGAGGCCTGATCTAAAACCTGTTTGGTTCACCATTGTAAAACCTGGCCTATCCGACTAAAATATCACGATACATTTGTGATGGAAAAACTTAACTTGCTTTGTGTGGCCTACAACCGACTTATAGCTTGCTGTGACCTCGCTGCGACGTAAATCTAATTTGTATTACCCTATATTTCATATATAGTTAGACAAATCATATATATATATATATATATATATATATATATATATATATATATATATATATATTTTATTATCGCTGTTAACAAAAATAACGCCATTTTTTAGAATCCTGTTTCCTGGTCACCTGAATGAGTAACGTTCATCAATGGTACATCCTAGCCTTGTGCCCAAACCTTAGCAAAGCTTCTCTTTCGCCCTCTCTAGTTTGCAGAGGGGACAAAACGCGGCACCATAAGAGGTTTGGATACCTGAGACTAAGTAAGTCCATATTAGAGTTTATGTCACTGAGTAAGCTATTGATATCATCAGTTTAAGTCAATTTTAAATATACAAGAAATATAGATAACGAGCTTTTGTCTTTATCACGGTAAGCGTCATGGGTACACGTTGCATTTTTTAGAGTTTATGTCACTGAGTAATCAAAGCTATTGATATCATCAGTTTAAGACAATTTTAAATATACAAGAAATATAGATAACGAGCTTTTGTCTTTATCACGGTAAGCGTCATGGGTACAAGTTGCGGAGACTACAAATGTAAGCGGGACATTTACTATTAACTCCCTATTTACAGTGCAGTAACTTGTCCTAAGCTGACTCAGAGTTAACTTAAAATCTGTATTAAAGTTTGAGTTGGTGATCTCAACAGACGTGTAACTTTTTGTGATTCAATTTATCTCAAAATCTTTTGATCTACGTGTATGGATTCTTATGAACTTAGTAGATCATAATTCCATGGGAATTCTTACGCCTCAAATGAGGAAAGTTTTCACGGTCATAACTACCCCGGGAAAATATCAAGTTTGACTCTCTGGCCGATACCATTTCTAACATTTTGACAAGAATTCTATTTCAAACTGAACCTTAAGTTGATACATTTGCTAATTACAAGGCCTAAAGACCACTTAAAGTCACTGCACTATTTAGTAAGTGTTCACCACAGATCCAAACTCCACGTTTACTGGTTACCTGAGAAGAACTCATGATAGGTACAACATCTCTTGTCCCTACGTCTATTGAACTGAAGACACTGAAGGCTATTGGATACCAGAGTTGTAGATTTGCGTGGGTAGTTGTTAAGGACCTACTGGATATCCCGTTACATCCAGTTGTATCACGTGTAATGATATATGTTGATTTTGTCCCCGCGGTGCTTTCAAAAGCACCCGGCCTGCCTTCTCTTACGTTTGCATTTTACCATCGTATAGCGTGTGATAAAGGGTTTGGACGCTTCTTAAACGTTGGTACTTTCCGCCGTGGTTTGTAAAACCTTGCGAACATGGCAGTGAAGGGTTCAGTCGGTGACTCGAGGGACCCGTTGACGTTGAACTGCTACTGCACGGTGGTGAAAGACCAGGTGAGACAAAACGTTGATCACAGCACCTACTAAAAAAGAGCGTTATTGATTACTTAGATTATGATAACTAATAATCGTCAGGTATTTCTGAAATCATCCCATTTGGAACGTCTAGGTCTACGTATGCAGTAATTGTTGTGTGTTGACTTTCATCACGTCATTAAGCCCCAGGACGCATGTAGACGCTATTGTATACACTAAATTTTGATAAAGATAGAACACAATGGAAGCAGAACTATGTGAATGCTTCAACTATGAGTATGAATATGTATGTAACACACAACAATTACTGCATACGTAGACCTAGACGGTCCAAATGGGATGATTTCAGAAATACCTGACGATTATTAGTTATCATAATCTAAGTAATCAATAACGCTCTTTTTTAGTAGGTGCTTTGATCAACGTTCCCCATGGCATTACAATACTTACAACAATGCTGACTGTAGTTTAAACTATGGCTGCTAGTGGGCAAATTTCGGTATTTAGGCTGCGTATACTTAACAATGGGAATCATCGCAGAAAGAGGCTTCAAAAATCACCTACCTGAGTTTTAGAACATGAAAAGCTGACATTGGCATGGTTGTCCGGCCTGTAAAGAGTAATTTGAGAACTAAAACAGCACAAATTTACGGCAGAAGACGTTAAACCGTGGATCATAACATATGGGTGACCTTTTGACCCCTTTCGCTGCCGATACAGAACTTCAAAACATCTAACTTCTACAATCTACTGCAACCACAAACATTGCTAAAAACCTGTTTTTTCAACACAATATAAATCCCTTTCCTGTAATATGCCTCAAAAATCCAAACATATATCTAAGAAAAACATTTCTACATGCACTTTTGCCAAGGGTACATTGGACTAAAAGTAGGTCATTTGCGCGTCCGGAAATACCGAAGTTTACCGTAGTGCATGCCCTGGCTAATACAGTGCACTTTATCGAAGGCGTCGACAAGTCACTATCATACGGTACCAGTGAGCTGAAGATCAGCGACTTAGTTGGTCCTATTCCGGTCTATTCTTTTGCCTTAGAATGAATGAACTTTTTGTCTATTTTACATTTAGAATTTATAAAATGATATCGATAACGGTAACTAGTATATCGGTTTACATCAGCATCATGTGCTGATTTGGTCTCGCTTTTATCATGAAGTACAACGAAATTGACTTAGAGGTGGATATTGGTGTTGGTAACAGTACACAAAGAATTATCGGCCTGTACATGTGATAAACATGGCTCACTCTGATTCAGAATTTTAACTTACGTCGTGAAATGTTTCTTAACAGTCGCCGCTGCAGGTCAAGTCCCTCATCGAATTAACCGCAGAAGAACAGGAAACTGCGTCATCCAACAAAACGAGAGTACCCTTGCGTTTCGTCGCTGTCATCGATGAAAGTGGCAGCATGGCGTCCACGTAGGCCATATAAATATTTACCCTTCAATCAAAAGATAGCTGTCCTTTTCGTTAGACATCACGGAGGGAGAAAATAAGACGCAGTAACGTCTTCACAATGTCTGAGCTCTGCGCAGAAAATATATTATTGACACATACGTGATCGATATTCTACGTTTTTTTCTATGAAAAACTTTGATATTTTATGTTTAACAATCTATATTTGATACTTGTGATATCTGTTATAAGTTGTGATATTCAAGAAGTGGATTTTATCATTCGGATAACCACTCTGTTGTGCGACACTAGCTTAGCACTACAACAAATCGTACAAACAAAAGAGGAATCCACTTTTACACCAATGCATTTTGGCACTGTTCTCTGTTCTAGGATTGGAAACGAAACCTTGATCTACAAGATGAAGATCTTCGCCCGGGTCATGGTTCGGAAGATGAAGGCAGAGGACATGTTGGGGATTGTTGGATTTGACAGCGACGCCAGAGTGTTACTGCCGATCACACAGATGGACAAAGACGGGAAGGTGGGTGGTTTGGACGAGCTGATAGCAGCAACATCTACAAATTGAATACATAGTCACAGTGGTGTTTAATTGATAGTGTTGAGGACAATGTGGGGCAGAGGAACATAACTGTGTACACAAATTCACAATATATAGCTTTGTAAGTTTTACATCCAATTGGTGCAAAAATTACTGACTATGAAATATTCAATTGTCTAGATATGATTATATTATTTCTTTTAGAGGGCCAGTCAACATATAGTCACACCTGACGAAATTACTCGCTCCAGCATAGCACTTGTCGCTGTTGGTAATTAAAAAATATTCTCCCATTTTCTCCCAGAAAGCGGCCATGGACAGTATAGAGTCACTGAGTGCAAAGACTTTTACGAACTTGTGCGAGGGTATTCTCACCGGTGTGAAGCTTTTTGATACTACAGAAAAATGGTGAGTGCTTTTCTTACTTTAATCTTATTGTACTGAAAATCTATCTGCACCTCAAAACTACAACTAGCACTTGCTTTTCAAATGCCACCAGAAGGATTATACCACAGACAGGACTTTTACAACGTCTAACTGATTAATTGCTGCAATCTTGCACGCGCTGGCATACATGGCAACGTAGCTGACCATTTGATCAAGATAATTCTAACTTCAAATCTAGCCGTTCGCCAGATAAAGAAGGAGCCATGTACCCATTCTCATGGATTTCCAGCTTGGAATTATTTTCTATGTTTCTTCACAACAGTGCACATTGCCGAAACGGGATGGTCGTGTTCACGGATGGCATCGCTAACCAAGGCATAACGGATGCAGACGGCATCGTTTCTGCCTTTAACTCCATCGCACATCAAACATTTGGCAGTAACTTCTGTCTTCCCATCTCCACACTCACCATCGGTGACTACAAGCCCGACCTTCTCCTGGAGATCAGTCAGAGGTTAGGCAGCGACGCGTTCTTCTGGATCAGCGACATGAACACGTTTGAGACGGACATGATGATCCCGTTCTACCTCCGCGAGACCAGCCTCGTTTCCGACGTTCACGTGACCCTACACGCTCTGAATGGCGCGACCTTTGACATAAAGAAGATGACAACTGACCGGATGGTGACGGGGACTGAGAAGACACCGGTGGAGTACCACATCCACGACATTTCGGCCAGTATGGCTAAACATCTACCGTGTTACATCATCATATACGACAAGGAAAAGAAGATGAAGAACAAGCCAATACTGGAGGTCCACGTGACGTACCGGGACTACAACAACGTGCCGCGGGAGCTGCGCATCACCATCGTGTTCATCAACGTGACACTCGCCGAACTCAGAAAGAAATTTAAACAGCAAACAAATTCATCAGACAAGGCGGTGATAGCGTACATGGATTCTAGTGTCCCCATGGCGATCACGGAGGTTACACGAGCTGAGACTGCTGTCGCAAAGATCGCACAGGAAGAGTGTCGAACAATTACGTTACAGGCAATCAACAACGCTGCTGACTATTTTGACCTAGATGAAATCGTCATGTCCAAAGATGCTATCAAGGAGACCACTGACTACATCGTACAGCGGAAAACAGAGGTGAACACAGTTCTGTCGGGGGAGTCAGCGGTGCTCATGTGCGAGCGTGCGGACACCATGATCGAGGCCCTTGACCACTGCCTTACGATTATCGAAGCCGGTAGATCGGAAGGCTGGCAGACGATGAAGACGATGGCGTCGTCATTAGCCAACGAAAGTCCAACGGTCGGTAAAATCTTCCCTGGCAAGGCAAGGCCGTTTGCCCCGCCGGGGATGGAAGCAGAACTGGAGGATTATCAAAAGGTATATTTCATATTACAGAAAACCGATTTAACGTTTCCTACTTCAGATTGCTTCTTCACATTCCATAAACTAGTTATACATAACCTCTAATAACGTTATGTATGTGCGCGATGATACTGATACACGTAAATATACTATGTATCCTAATAGCTTCCTATTCAGTTGTTGGGTTACTCCATAGCAATTTAGGGATATACGTAGACACTTGAGACACTTGACGTAGTCACAACATTCTTTATTGTTGTGTCACAGACTTACAGCAGACACGTCTATTCTCATGTTTCAGATTGTTGATCAGCAGAAGCAACAGCTGCAAGTGCCGCAGAAACCGGTACCGCCTCCAAAGCCCAAGTGAGTAAACGCGCAGTGAATGGTGCTTTCATATCTATGTCGTTGGCATGTCATATGCACAAACACTCACCACGAAGTTTAGAATGTTATTGGGGGTGCGTTATTAAAAGGAAAACTATTCCCTTAACCTCTCAGAAAACATAGTCATTTAGAACATTGTGCGGCAAGCTCCCTTTAAGGACAAGGCTTTTCTTACCTTCAAATGATTCCCATGTGTTTTAATGATCCATCCAGGACTTTTAAGGACAGACACGTGGCGGTGTCCGAGAAGTTGAGCAAAGCGTCACAGGAGAAGATCAAGGAACTCATCATTGAACACGGCGGAAAGCCAGGTATGAGGTTGGTTTCAAGGCAAACAACAAATAATCATGATTGCTTCTGTTGAACTGCCCATTTAGTCGCTCCGGGGTAAATATCATGTCGAAGGTTACGTAAACAACATTGTTTTGTTTTGTTTTGCGAAACATTCTCTCACCCTAAGCAATTTCATTACCTTGTCGAGTTGTCATGGCTTTCATATATAGATGTCCATTCGTCTTAATATAAGGCTAACCAACCAATGATTTTATCAACTCAGAAGTTATCAAAACGTATGCTTAATCACCCTTCACCCTATATCCTCTATATTCAGTTCCTTTCGTAAAGAAGAAAGCTGCTTACAACATGCTTGTGTGCTCAAGGGCAGAATTCAACGACAAGTCTGTCAAAGTCAGAGACGCCTTGGAAAATCAGGTACGTGATAAGGTAAAAATGCATATATTGTTAAAACGGCTTCCCAACTATTCCAGTGTGCTATTAGAACACAATTTATCAGCCGATATGGGTTTAGACGAGCTGTAAGATTGACCAACTTCTGTTTAGCAAAAACAGTATAATCTGTGAGACAAGCTTTTAGCAGAGATACGAGGCAAAACATGTGTAAACTTTATTTTAGCCAAGGAACGTATTTGTGGCCCTAGGCTCTCATTTGTGTCGCGTCGCCCTCAACTAAAAATGTCACCATATTATAGCATCAAGGTAGAACCTATGGTTCCGGCTTGCCCCATCGAGATATATTAGATGGAGACTCTTAACTCCAACATTATGAAGATTTGTGTATTTTATTTATGTATACACGATTTGTATCTATACACTGCTCTTTGCTTTACGCTCTCATCTACACGATTGACTACATGTGATGAACAGGTCATTATTTGTTCTTAATCCCGCAGATCCCTATTGTCTCCGAGGAGTACATCCACGAATCCATCAAGCAAGAGAAGATGCTGGACTTCCGAGACTACAGATTGATCTAGACGTCATTATTTTTTATAGATTTTCTGATTGATATTACTTTTATTTCTATTTTTACATACAGAATAGAATCATTTCAAACATGCATAGGATTGGATAAATTTAGCAATGATGTAAACTGAGAGATATTAGAATATCCTATTGATGTTAGCAAAGAAGATTTAATTCATAAAAATATCTTGATTTGTATTTGACAATGTGGCGATACAATTTACGGGGTAATCTAATTTTTAGTTATCTGAACTACAGTTTACCACGTCAGTATAAGTTCAAAGAAAAGTAAACAGGCCCTTTACAATTCTTTGTACAATGACATGTATGTTAACATTGGAACTTCAAGATATTATAAGTCCGAAGCGGCATATCGAGAGCTCTTTTCACGTTGATAGGAAATAAATCAGTTACCGTCCAACTGTTGACTTAATGTAGCTGTGGCCGCCTTGGGGCTAGCGTGGATTGCAGAAAGGGACATAAAGTTTTATATATCTAATGTTTCCAAAAAAATAAGCATACATGTATGCCAGTTTCATCAAATACTGTTCATTTGCTTGCATGTTGATCTTTTTTTTTCAAACTTCGACTGGCTATGCAATACAAGTAACGTTACATCTGTTCTTACCTAAACTTCTACCGGACGGGGTGCTCTTTAAACATTGTTTATCTTGGTGTATTCATCCTTACATTGTCACGTAAAGAAGCTCTAAGCAGAGACACAAGACAAAACATGTGTAACATGTGTTTTAATTTGTTGTATGACAGTCCGCAAATGTCGAGCCTTTATCCGAACCACAGAACGCCTTTGTGGCCTTGGGCTCCTTTTGTATTGAGCCGCCCTTAATCAAAGACGACGCCGTAACCTAGCGACACGGAGGGACTTGTTTCTGTAGCAGGTGTCATTTTACTAAACACGATCCCAGGCATATTTAAGATCCTTTCACACCTCACCAAGCATGACTAGCGGCGGACGGAGATCGTTTGTGGAGTTTGCGGGGTCAGTACAATTCACTGGAGCAGTAGCGACCGAGGTCGCCACTTGACAAGGTATCCGAGGTAGCACCTTCGTCGGTATCTGATGAGGGAACACTTTTACCAAGGCAACAAAGGAGGTAAGCAAGGAGAAGTCAGTGATTTCTGTTATAGGGAGTCCTCGCCCAATGTTACATGCGGCTGGCTTTAGTATGATACACCTGTACGACAATACTAGTAATTCAATACACATATGTGTAAGCTGGACGTCACAAGATAAACATTTATATAGACGCACGAAGTCTGATGATAAGTGTTATTTGTCCATGTGCATGTGCTGTTGGGGAGGGGATTAATCTGCATTATTAGGAGGGCACACAGGTGAGCATAGTGTCGTGTGTGTGTTGTCCTCCCGCTACACTTCAGTAAACACAGGGGAACACTTACACACTCACCGGTGTTACCGGTCGCAACGTGCCTGGGGCAGGAAACACATGGGAACGAGTATTTTGGATTTTACCGCCGTGAGAAATAGTCTGGTATGGCACAATAGCCCCCCTGACTCCTTTCTATATGACGCTGTGTGTGTTTGTGGGGGGGGGGGGGTGTAGCGCGGTGTGAGAGACCAGCATAACTAAAAAAATGCTTGGATGGATTTTACTAATATTCGGTATGTGGGTAGGTTTTTGTCCAGCCTGGAAACAGTTAGATTTTGGTCAACCTATCGGCTTGTTTTCAATTCGTTGAGCGATCTATCAGAGAAAGCTCGGTGGGTGGAAAAAAAATCACATTCCGTTTGCTGTATCCAGGGGGTGGGGTGGTGATACATTAGGAGAGAGCTATGACTTTTTCTACAATACTTGACATTTCATGTCAAACCTGAGAGTGACATTGACAGGTAATGGCACTAGCACCACACTGAAGCAATGATACCAACAATGATAGTGACGGTCTTCATACAACGTGCATTTTGCATCTCAATCTACAGAACCAAATACTCAAGATGGCGGACACGCCAAACGAGAAGGAACCCCTCAAGCTGAGTTATTACTGCTTTCAGGCAACGAAAAGGGTTTGTATTTTACAATCGTATTTCAATAGAGTCGAATAGCAAAGACATTACGCTTGACGTATAATTGTCTTACATATATGTGCTCTCAATGTAGACACACGATGTAAAAGGTTATGCAAGGACGAATTATTTGTATGTATACTGACAGCCACAGACAACATTGTACAACAAAAACAATGTGAGTTCGTATACACTTGTTTTAAGAAGAGGGAAGAGGCATGTAAACAATAATTATAATGACAGCATAGCTCCATATGTTTTGTTTATCTAACTGTTCGCTTGTATCACCACTTGTAATAGTATCTACTACTAAGCTTTAGTATTCCATGTAATACTATCGAATCACCGCATTTAGACCATTTAGACCATGTGGGCATTAACATGCAAATAAAGAACAGATATATACTCGTAACTTCTTTCAGCGAATGTATGATGAATTTTGTTCTTTCTGTCAGTCTCCTCCACAAATGAAGGTTCTACTGGAGCTCAGCGCAGACGAGAAAAGTCTGGACGCCTCAGGTCGTCAGAGGACACCTTTGCGGTTCGTTGCGGTAATTGACGAAAGCTACAGCATGGACGACAGGTGATACAGAGCTTTTCACTCCCCACTCACAAATTAGAAACATAGCCTCGTGTAACGTTGGTTGAAGAATGGAAAGGGAGCAAATGTACAATATATAATAGAAAATTATTATCGTGATTAAAAGAAGGTAGAAAATGCTTCCTGTGGACTAGGTACATGTAGGTTGGTAGGTTGTAGAAAATTGTTTATACCATGCTAAAATATATCTAATCACTTTCAACAGAGATGACTTTACACAGTGTCTAGATTTCTGAGACATTGCTAATTAAGAAAACAGTATCATAATACAACAACATCATTATTCAACATGCAGGACAGTGTTCGAAGTAAAGCTTCACGATGAACAATGGCGTGGTAGTTGGATTATATAATTTATATTATCTGTATTGTCATGCATGGCTAATATAATATCGGGTATTGTCCGCTATCATAAAATCCTTTCATGTTCAGACAATGGTGGGGAAAGGGAACTTCATATAAACAATACAGATGGAACCCGATGGCAGTGACGCCATGGATGATTACATATACACTTTTAAGCAAACTTGACTTTATTTCAATTGCAGAATCGGACGAGACAAACTGACCTTGATCCAGCGCATGCAGATCTTTGCTGAACTGATGGCCAAGGACTTTAAGGACGAGGACCAGATGGGGATCGTCACGTTCGCTAATGACGCCAAGGTCGTCCTGCCCATGACAAGGATGGATTCCAGCGGACGGGTAAGGTGTTATATTGTTGACTGAAAAACCCTTTGTGCGACCATGCGACATCGCATGGCAAAACGACTTTTATCTTCCTTTCTTTTTTGGCTTTATTGTATTTTCAAAGATAAAATATAATAGTCACACACTTTCTTTCTTTCTGGACCGTGAAGTAAATTGTTGAACATACACAATCGTATCGTGTGAGTTTGACGAATTAATAGTTTATGAACCATGCAAATGTTTCATTAAGTAATTTTGTCTGTGCGTTGACCTTCATAACCATTATTGAGAAACTTGAATAAAGCTTATGTTTTTGCTTCCTGACACATATCTGTTATCAGGATTTTTATATACAAACACATAAATCTTTAAGTTAGATGACTGCATTTTGGAAAGCGTATTGAGGCTGCACGAGTGGGATTGACTCGGAATAGGTAAAATGGTAATTGATTTTATAGATCCTAACATTTTTTGTTTCGCCTAGGACTCTGCCCTCGAAAAGATCCAGAACATCTCGACCCGTGGGCAGACCAACCTGAGTGATGGACTGTTGTCGGCCATAAGTATGTTCAAGGGAAGCAGTGGGTAAGATGACTAGACTGGTACTTGTCTTCACTAAATATAATATGTGAGATGGGGTAGCTGTGCCTTGATAAATATAAGAGATTGACATGCAATTAATCCATATGTAATATACATATTAGGTAGCATTTAGTCTGTAAATAAGAAATCTCTCAGTATACTCTACATGTTTATCAAATATCAACCTTGAAATGACTGTCTATTTTTCCTGACAGGTCTCATTTCCACAATGGTATCATCCTGTTCACAGACGGGCAGGCTAACCAGGGGATCATCGAAGCCGCGGAACTTGTTCAGGAGTACAACAGTAAAATGGCGGGTCTGGGGGAGGGCGTCTGCCTCCCAATCTCCACATTCACCATCGGCGATTACCGCCCCAAGCTGCTTTGCGAGGTAGCTCAGAACCTGGGCAGTGACGCGTTTTTCTGGCTGAGTGACGACACGGACTTTGAGGTGGACATGATGATTCCCATCTTCCTCCGCGAGACGTGCCTCGTTTCCAACATCCGCATCGGACTGCGCACGCTCAATGGAGTACCT
>NC_049982.1:10017289-10031885 GCF_000003815.2 Branchiostoma floridae
GCCAGGATGAAGGCCATGGCGTCCTCCCTAGCGACCGAGTCGCCGAATGCAGGCGGGGTGTTTGGCGGAGACAAGAGACCGTATCTTCCACCGGAGCGTTGCGAGAGGCATAGAGAAGTACAGAGCTGTAAGGGTCACATCATGTATACATGGCACGTTGAGGAGGGAAATAAAGATATCTTATATCATAATGACAACTAAGATGAGACAAGAAACAACATGCCTATAACATATAGCGATTAAATCCATCAAACATTATACTTTGTTCTCTATACGATAAAGAATTATTGTACAGAAGCTGAGCAGGAACTAGGACAAATAATACTCAATACAGTTTTGTTGCAGTACTAAGGTCACATACACCATAAACACATGCACGCACACACACACACACACGCACGCACGCACACACACACACACACACACACACACGCACACACACACGCACGCGCGACATACATACACAATCACACACACACAGACATTAAAGACAATACCTCCATTTAGCATGGATGTAATTGTATATAATTCTGTTCTTCTGTGCAGATTGTGAACCTGCGGAAAGGCCCAAAGTCTCCCGAGACCGTGAAGAAACTTTGCGGGGACGCCAAGAGGAACACAAAGGCAGTCCTTACAACGAGGTTGGTTAATTTCTACAGAAGTTTACATTGAACAATACATCATTGCTTTTAAAAGTGTGTGGCATTTAGATATTGACGGATTATTCATTAAGAAAATCCTGCTATTGTGTTTGGAGTAAAATCATCTTTAAAGATGCTCACACATCTCGTAACGTACGAACGCAGCCGTAGGAGAAAACATAATAAGCTTTTTTTCTCTTTACAGAATTTTCAAGAATAAGAACTTTACTCTTTCTGACAAGCTAATTGCGGATGGCAACAAGATGGGATCTAAAGAAACAGTCAAGGAGCTAATCATCAAACATGGCGGCACGCCCGGTACGTAAGACTGGTTACATTGCGCGTTTTGTTTGACTCTGTCTCAAATGTTCACTTAAATGTGTAAAAAATTTTGAGCATGCTGTCATAGGATCACATAACCAACTTGCCTCTTTTGGTAAGTTTATCTAGAAGCATTCTCCTACAACAGAGATGAATCTGTGTCGTAAAAACTCCTTGACTCACCAGAAGGAGTAAAACAACGCTGGTTCCTTTGCGTAGGAGAATGTTTAGAAGGGGCAATGCTAAATGTCGGCCATGTTGAATTCCCACAGTCCCCTTCATGTACGACACCGTTCTGCTCTGCACCAAAGAAGAGTACGTCAGAAACGCTGCCAAGGTCAGAGACGCAAAGGCAAACAAGGCAAGAATGACGATACACGTTTGTGTTTGGGTTACATGGATGAAAATTACCCACAACATTTATTGTTAAACGTTTGAATATTTGGGCAGACAGAACACCGAGAAAGTAAACAGTGATCACAGTCTTTTTCAAATTCTCACCGACAATAATACGTGACAGCACATATATTTTATTCACCCATGGTTGGTATAAAGTTAAAAACATTTTATCTCATCAGAGCAGATAGTGATTATCTAGAGTTATAAAAATATATGAGGAATTTGAATGTAAGGTCGCTCAAATAGCATTTCTTACAGCAGTATATATAAATCTTTATATACGTATGAGATTTGTCATGTTGACATAGAAAATGCCATGTTGCACAATACATTAACAGAAATATTTTTCTCGTTTTTACCAGATTCCGGTACTGTTTGAAGAGTTCATATATGACTCCATCAGGGCCAAGAAAATGATGGACATAGAAGGCTACAGATTCGCCTGATGAACGTTGCAACGTGCAAATAAGACATGGCTAAATATTGAAGCTCTGTGGAACGTTAATGGGCCATCTATACAGGACTATCGTAACAAATCCTGTACAGCAGACATTAAAAACAAGCATGACGAGACCAGTTTATTATTCGTTTTGACATTGGACTTGTATTTGTGGTTGCTCTTCTTTTGGTGAGTTGGAATAACACATACATGCAGGTTTTCATGGCGTCATACAATGTCTTGTGATATTATTCACATATTCACATATATGTCGTAATACACAAAGTTTGCACTGAAAAAAAGAAGCTTCATATCCAGACACATTTATTTAATTGGCAGGGACCCCGACTCTTTCCGTAGTTCTTTCACGTGCTCGAGGTGTTGCTGTACATAATACATTTAACACTGGACCTCCATTTAGCGTCCTTTCCGAGGGAGGTCCCTAACCCCAGTTAGGCATTGATTGTCACTTGCGTGAGGTGAGGAAAGTCGATGGGGCATGTCAGGAGATTCAAGCTAAGGACACCCTACCATTGCACCACGCTGACGCCATACATATGTGTGCCCAAATTCAAATATTATGGTGTGTGAAACAACAATACACAGCTACAACTTTAAAGCCAATTGCTCATAACTATAAGTAGGTAAGGGGGTTAACGTGTACACTAAATATAAGGTCATTTCGGTAAAACTTATCGTGTCGCAGAGGCAAAGTGACGGATCACTTCCAATGCGGAAGATCCCCTGGCAAACGGCAAACGGCGTACATCACGTAGTTAGATACATTAATCTATGACAAGATGTCGTAATTTGTACATGTACACAAAGTAGTAACGAACAATACACTTGAAAATGGAATTGTCCAAAAGTTTATTCAGTCGTCTTCATCGCAGGCATCCTTTCATCATCACAACCGTTCTCGGAGCTCCCGAACGACGTTGTGGCCGGGTCGGACTCGGCACCATCGGGTGATTGGTTCTCTGCATGACCATGACACCAGCCTGGCATGCGGGCCCTGATCCTGTTCATGGTGTACGTCACAATCTCTCTGTCCTCCGGAATCACGAACGTCTCCTTCTCAGTAAAGAAAGCGTCCATCATCACAGTCGCGAAGAAATTCAGGAGAACGAAATTCATGAAGAGGATGAAACTGATGAAGAAGATCGTTCCTAAGGTTGGGAACAGGACGTAATCTTCCAGTTGGTATGAACCAATCACAAAGTTTGTCACGGTTAGGAATGCGTTGTAGATAGTGGAGTAAGACTCCACATAGCCACCGAAAGAGATATTACCCAGCATGACGTAGGCTAGCATGACGACCACGATGACACATCCATGGGCCAACATGGGCTTTATCGCACGGCCGAAAGTCTTCTGCATCAAAGAAAGACTGTTGTTTCCACTCAGTAACTTACAACATCGGCAGCAGCCAATAAAAGCCAATGTGGAGACCACGTTTAGAAGTGTACTATCTGCAAGAACGACTGGAGCGATGTTGAGAAACGATTTGTTGTTTTCGCGATAGTTTGCCAGGGTATTTTCGGTCAGAACCATTCGTGCACCAAAAGCTGCGACTGCTATCAGAGACAGACTAACGATTATCAGGTCAAGAACCTTCCATATGTCTTTGAAATATTCCATCCTATCTTTGAGAATGCCACGAACAGCGTAATAGATGAAGTAAGTGAGAAAAATGACGTAAGCAATCTGAAAGGTCAAAAGTATAAGGTCAGTGGTTTGGTTGTAAAGATGGAGGCGCAAAACTGGTAGATCGACCTGGGCTCTAGCTCTTCCGGTTGCCGGGGTTTCCACAAGTACGGAAACCACACAGAACAGGTCCACGTTAGCATTGTACAGAGTGAAATCCACAAAAATAGCTCTCGTCTGTCTGTCGATCCAGCTCATGTTGCGGAGTTCACTCAAGCGGTGGTTATAATTGGGTAATCTGGGATCTATGTCTTCCACGTATCCACCACTGTCGTAGTGCCACAGGGCCCAGATGCTGTCCGTCTGCCTGTAGACCCAAGGGCTCGACGTGTCCGTTAGGTTCGACTCTTTGGTCCATCCAGGATGGAAGTGACTTTTGACCGCGCTACCACGCGTGTAGTCCTCCGCGCACATGTCGAAGAAGTACAAGGACAGCAGTCTGGACCCGTGGTGGAAATTACATGTATCTGATGGATGGAAGAAAGGGGAATTTAGTCAGTAGACATAGAAGCGCAAATAAGAGTATGGATATCACATTCGTACTGATCATGTCGCGTCATAATCATGAATAGTATAATTGCACTTGACCTGAGAGCGGCTATGGATGTAGATAGATATCGGTTGTCAAGCACTAAATACATCCCCCTCCCCAGGGCCGACAGATAATGAGACTGCACTTCACTGAAGTGATGGTTCAATATGCCTATCGAACAGTTTTGCTGCACGTTACTGGTCCAGGAGTAACGCAAAATAAATATCCAATACCTCTCATCCGCTAGAGATGTCTGTCACGCTCATGTCTGTCACGTAACCCAGTCCCGAATAATAGATTAGACGAATGAGACGCCTCAAAACGAAGTAAACACGGAAACATGAAAGACGCTAGCTGCCAATATTTTAGTTTGTAGACTGAATCATCATATTGAAATAATCACCTAACGGGACTCGGACTTGGCGCAATCTCACTAATCCAACGAGAACAGACTGGTCGTCGGCGGTGTATCCGTCCGCTGACACCTTCGGCAACAACTCATTCTCCAGCCAATAATACACATCGACACTGACGTTGATCTGTGTGAAATCAAATTGAAAATGTAAGTTATTTAATGAACTTCTGGTCTACTATTCTATAGTGACCTACATCTGATATCGAAATACACGTTGGTGAAGCAGTAACCTCTAGAACCGCAAGGGGGCCCTAAAAGAACATGATGTCACAACAAGGTGATATAAAATAGTTAGACGTGTATGATAGCTTAAGAACAAGAAAAAACGAGAGAGAACAAATGGGCGGCTGATAACAAAATTGAAAATGATGTCTTGCTTGCTCGAATTGTTGAGTATGGCATGAATTCAGGAGTACTTGATCCCACAGTGAAGAATGGCATATGCAACTTCATTTAGATTAATTTACCTTGTCCAGCTTAGACAGAAACGTGTTTTCCATGTTGTTGGTGAGGTTAAAGGCGTTGGGCACGGCCATAGTGTGTGCGATTCCTAACACCAACAACACTAAGACCATGTACCTCCCCGTGTCGAGGACTAGGTCGTACAGTCCAGCCTCTTTTAGTGTAGGTCTACGGGCAACGTCTAATTCTTTGCGTGAAGGAATTCTTACTTCTGCTTTCTTTTCTTCACGAAAGAGTGCTTCTGCACGGGCTGGAAAAGTATGAAGAAGTGTTTTGTCAAATTTGATTCTATAATTTCGATATCTCCATGTTGAATATATGCAGTTCAGAATCCTCGCATTTTCAAAGCTGATAACTTTACATATTAGCATTTTTTGTAAACGGGGAAAGATATAAATTTCATTCATCTTCCCCACAAATGACCTTTAACAGAATACGTCCAAAGCTTTCCCCAAAAATATAAAACATCATATCACCACTAAATAAACAACCGTCCAAGAGCTTTTTAAAACAAAATACGTCTCTAAAAAATTCTGTTTACCTCTTCGGGCCTGTCTGGCCCTTCTCATTCCCTGAGGGACAAACATCGTGGCGAAGATATGCAGCTATTGGGGATAAATGTTGCTGTTTCGGACCCGAAGCGACTGTACTGTGGGATGAAGGATGTGGAAACAGTTGTGTCGTAACAATAGAACATTCGAATCGATTGTTCTAACTAGCAAAACAGGCGTCCTCTGACCTTACCTGACCTTTGTTAGGCAGTAAAGTCAAATAAAGCCACCTGACAGTTACACGCCGATGTTTGTTTACTAGAGTGCAACGTAATTTATTGATATCTTCATGACAAGGAGAAAACTACCCAACCACGCCCTGCTTTGAAATGGTCATTTTTTAGTAGTAGCTAGTACTTTGATACTGGTCTCTCATACTGTAATAAAAACACTGAATGAAGAAATAAACAGCTGAAGACAGATCAAAGTTGTGTTTACGTCGCAGAGATGCAGCTAATGTTGCTGTTTCGGACCCGAAGCGACTGTACTGTACCATCCGGATAGTAGTTCGCTCATACGTTCGCTTTTGCTATGGAAGCACAGAGAAGCGACTGTATAGACAGAAGGGGTCTATAGTGTATAATGAATGTCAGAGCTAGAAGCGACTGTATATAGTATATAATGAACGCTGGAGCGAACTACTTTCCGGATGGTACCCAGGCTAACTGTACTGTGGGATGAAGGATGTGGAAAAGTTGTGTCGTAACAATAGAACATTCGAATCGATTGTTCTATCTAGCACAATAGAACGTCTTCTGACCTTACCTGACCTTTGTTAGGTAGTAAGGACAGATAAAGTCACTGACACGCCGAGGTTTGGTTTTATCTAATCACCAGAGAACAAGATTGTCACACATAAATGAAATGTCTTCATGACAAGGAGAAAACTACCCTACCACGCCCTGTTTTGAAATGGTCATTGTTTAGTACTAGCTCTCGCAGCCTGCAGGAGAGACTGTCTGTAGCAGAAGACAGAATGGCCAGGAGACACCTCTCCATCTTCATGGCTACCCTGTCCCCCAACGACCTGGAGGTCAAGGGACTAGGTAGGTAGGTAGGTTGTACTTTGAAATTGGTCTCTCATACTATGATAAAAGCACCAAATTTAATGAAGAAATGAACAGCTGAAGACAGATCGACTTTGCGTTTACGTCGCTGGACGAATTAAATCTCCAAGTTTCTAGGATCATTTCTGTTAATTTTCCCTGCAGAGCAGGACGAACTCAACCATTTTCTGTGTACAGGACACACCTCTTCATGGTTATATTGCCTCATCTCCGGACTTCCAAGAAAAAATCGATTGATTATGACTACAGAGAACATGTCAAACACACTGAAATTGCTTCCTTGTCGTCGGCAAACAGTTTCACACCCGCACGTCATTGTTGCTTACTTTTTGATTATGTAGATGAGAAATTTTAAGTGAAAGGCCAACATTAATATTGTTACTGAAGGGCTGACATTAACACATATTAAGTTCAGCTGTGTCAAATAGGTAGGTAGACTGAAACAGGCATAGTGTTTGATCTTTCTGATCTTTTTTGTGTGTATGTATGTAAAAGCGCAACTTTTGCTGTGATTCCAATGCTCGAAAGCTTTTTCTAGCCGTAATATAATTCTGTCTGAAAATATAGGTCGCTTTGTAGCGAGATCGAGCTGAATGTCTCTCACTGAAATGGCTACAGACCAGAGAGACTGCTTTGGCGAATGTGGTATTTCATGTCTTCAACCTTTGCCCCACTACGAGTGACACTTAACGTTAGCACCAGTACTCTCCACGCATATATAATTCGTTTTAATTGCTTGCTTTGCACGTAAAAGCCTGGTGTTTTGTACGGCGTACTTTAAAAAGAAAAAAAAAATGTCACACTACTGGAAATACGCGTACGTGCAAAACGGAACGGAGCCTAAATACATGTGTATGCTGGGAGCTGCATTCGCGTCCGTAAGTTACGTATGCTTGGGTAGGGCAATATCTTTAATCATTAACATCACCTATAACCGGCCGGATGTAGGTAGTTGCATACACGAGGAGGTACAAAGTTTAGGCCGACTTTCTGGGATATGCAGTATCTATAACGGAAATAGGTTCCTGGCAAAATCACATGGGTATTTCCTGTTTCTAACGTAAAATCTTTATCATTTGACTACTCCCATTGTGACAGATGTACTTCTAACATTTTAAGTGCACACCATAGCAACAAAGTATCAACATCTAGAGAGAAAAATGTACAAAATTTAATATTGCATTTGGCAAAAAGGGAAAGAAGTACAGCAGTCTTGGCGCCTTGACTAAAATGAATACAAAAGTTTTTTGCCACCAGATTGGAGGCGAAATTCTTAAAGGAGATGTCACACAACGATCTATATGTGTCTACCTTGTCATTTGGACCCCGTTCACACTCAAAAAAATGAAGCGGCTTCAACGCCGAAGCCGCTTGATCCGGATCGTTTTCTTGAGTGTGAACGCTCCAAGCGGCTTGGATTTTCACCGATCCGGCTCGTTTGCAATCCATCCCTGGGAGGTAGTTTGAGACACTTGTGAACAAGCCGCTTGGCTGAAATCGCGAGTGTGAACGCAACGCGGGATAGATTCTATGCAAATTTCCGATTTGCCCCCTGTTGGAGGTTATATATCCAGGTATCGGGAGCAGGAACACACGCCACACTGACAGGTTTGCTCACGTTACTGATTTTTGTGCCCAATGATAATGCCTGGAAAGAAAAAAAATCGCTGTAGGGTCAAGGCAAGTGGAATGGGAAGCAAACAAAGCTTTTTTTTATCACACGAAGAGAGAGGAACCACAGCAAGCTAAAAAAATCACAAAAAACAAGCATATCTTTGAACAGCTTTCTCTCTGGATCATGATATAAGACTATTAAGAGTGGGTTTGAGAAAACCTACAAACAATGTTGTAAAAAAGTACCTGAAGTCCAGGTAGGGAATTGTGTGCGATTAATCGGATTGTCTGAAATGAGTGTGAACGTAATTTTTTTGAAGCGGCTTGCCCGTTGAAGCGGCTTCGACGTTGAAGCCGCTTCATTTTTTTGAGTGTGAACGGGGTCTAAGAGTAAGAATTTTGACCAAGGTTGATTTAAACCTGCTAGACTCTTTCCTTTCCGTTTGTCTGGTGTCAGGACATAAAAGTATAAGTTAAGACGATCATGTACCATTGTCCTTCGCGCAACACAGGGCAAACAACTCATATGCCTTATTTGTATTATTAATGGCACGGGCTGGCGTGCAAAAATTGGAGTGTTCCACACGCAGCACTTCTTATCTAAAGTTATTAATTAATGAACAAGCATACTGTGACATCAGAGGCGAGCAGAAATATTGCTGACAACAGGGAAGTGGTCAGCAAAAATCAAAATTTCCTCCTTCACACACGTCGATGAGCTGAAATTCTCTGAAGTCCGGATATGAGGTCAGAAACAGGTGAGCCCTTTGCGGATAAAACGGGTCCGTGACGTGAGAAGAGACAGAACTGTCCAGAGGATAGCAGAGAGACGTCCCTCCAACGGACTTCAGTGCAGTCATCGTGATAACTTCGAATTCATTCAAAGTCGAGGTAACGTACGACATATCTGCATCTATGTAATAGATTTCTGACCGTTTCTGGTTGCGAGAATTCCTATTTTTTTCTGATAGGAAAGGTTGTGCACGTACACTAAGACTGATCAATTTTCCTCTTGAATGTTTCCGTAGATGTTTGTGAGAGCAGCTGTGTTTGTCGCTGTATTTGTCGCCGTCGCCGTGGCGTCGACACTTCCAGGTGAGTTGCTATTCCTCTGATATTTCCCTGATGTTTCCTAATGTAGCAAATAACAGGGCAATGTGACCTACCGGCTCCTATCCAAGCAAAGGTTAGGCTTCAGCTTGATTTGACGTCTCTTAGGGACGTTTTACAGGCCTTTATATTTTGAACATCCAGTGAAAACGCCCAAAAGACGCCCCAAACAAGCCAGAGTCTACCCTCTGCTTGCAAATTTAAATATTGACGATGTTTCCTATGATCTATTATTTACTCATGGGCACTTTATATGTATTGAATCTTTTTAGGCATATCCCTGGGTTGTCAGGGTCCGGTAACAGCTTTCTCCGGAAAACAGACGCTCCGAGACGACCTCGGCATCGATGGCGCTGTCCTACGAGACCAGCACTCCTCGTCCGACACCGTCTGGTACCTCCCGAGGTTCAACGGCAACACCGTCGAAGAGTACCGCACGATGGGCGACTTCGAGGCGGGGAACGTCCTGACCACGTACCGCCTACCTGGGTCGGTAGGGAGTGGTGGCATGGCGTGGTGGGGGCAGGGCCACGTCGTCTACAACAACGCCCTCTACTACCAACGGTTCCCTGATTGCCTGTCGTATAGTTATGAATGTAGCAATGAAAAGGCGCAGATAGTCAGGTACGACTTTAACCTTCAGGCCTTTACGGCGCTCCAGGCGCTGCCCACCGCCCAGCTCTCCCACTGGGGCGCGGGCCCGTCTTACGTCTACCTCGCCGTCGATGCGGGCAGTGTGTGGGCTATCGGTCTCAACACTGGTAAATTCCATCTGACAAAGTTAAACGCAAACGATCTTAATGTAGAAGAGATCATAGACACAGAATTCGCTGACCCGTTTTCAAACATGCCGCCATTTATTGCCTGTGGGAAATTCTACAGCACCTTGCCTGGCGGTCCCCTGTCCTCACGGACCGCTCTTATTCTCGACCTAACCACTAAGCAGAAAGACACGTCCACGCAGGCCTGGTATTGCCTGCCCACTGAAGGTCGCCGCTACTTCTCCGTAAACTCTCGCGAGAACAAAGTGTACACAGTCGAGTCAAATGCATTGGTCACCTATGACGTAACCTTCGGCGGATCATACTTAACTGACTCCGCTTCATGTACATTCTAGTATATTTGAGTATAGTATGGCAACTTAGCATGTACCTAATAGACATAACGTATCAACTTATCATTCAAGTTTATGTTTGTCTCATGCATGCTGGCTTGTGAGGGTATCATAACTGAAAAGACGGTTTTGTGACATCCAAAAAACTGTAAAATTTCCTTGTCTGCAAATAAAGTTTGAGATGCTATGAATTAGTCAAATATCTCTGTGATTATTGTATTCACTTGTACAAAGCATAGGTAATCAGACATACTATAGATCCGTAAGGTGGCGCTTTTGCACAGATAACAAGCTAACAAGGCCACGCCGTTTTAATGCAGGGTACGGCAGCAGCAGAAGTTGGGTCTGCAATTATAAATTTCGTGATGCTATAAATGAGTTAAATGTATCTTAGGTACAAGGTCTGCGTGGCTTGTATTCACTTGAACAAATACGCTTAGGTAATGAAACATACTTAAGGTGGCGCTTTTGCACGGTAACAAGGCCACGCCGTTTTAATACGGGGTACGGCAGCAGCAGAAGTTGGGCCCGCAGTGGTTGGCCCGCCACGAGCACCCCTGCACACCCCCGTAGTGGTACGTCTTGGTATAGCCCGTCTCGGACGTCCGGATGAAGTGAAGTTGGAAGGCGTCAAAGCAGAACACGTGTGGTCTGTAATAAAACACCATTAAATCGTTAGTGGAAAGAGATATGGATGTATCAAAGAGTTGTGATTTTAGACGGGAAACCGAACGGAATGCAATTGTACTTTGATGGAGATAGAAAGGAGGAAATATTGAAATAGCACGGAAGAGAGGGTAGAATGCGCGCCGGGTACAGAACTAAGTTTGTGGGTGCTCTGTGGGGTGGGGTCGGCGTCGAAGACTAGTACTTGTAAAGAAGACCTGGGGTAGGGAAAAGAAACATGTAACCACAAGATAAAATACAGCATTGTTACCGTCGGCTGGAGGTCTGGTCCAACAGGGTGCGCTGGTGTACCCGACAGACCTGGTTGCAGGTCATCCCGTCCCCAGTAGCGGTGCAGTCCCGAGGTACCGCCCAGATGTAGGCGGACTCGGCCCCGATAACTCCCGAGCAGGCCGCCTGAGCGATCACCTGCGAGTAGTCCGGCTTCGGCACGGCGGTAGCGGTGATCGACCCCGCCATGAGCAGGATACAGAGGAGACCCAGTGGTACCATCTTTGACTTTCTGTCCACTTTAATTACAAAGTGCCTCGACTGCAGCTGGCTCGAATATCTCTTCTTCTGGCACTCTTTTGGCCTTGGGGACGGGGTAATTACTATCCTACCAAGGTGGGTGCTATGCGGTTGAAGCATCAGTAAAGTATCATGTATCTTGCCAAACCAGTCTTCAAAGTTAAGTGCTTCCTTCAATGGGCGAAGGATTTATTTTTTTTTTTTTTTTTAATTTATTTGAACTTCACCATATTGTGTTTACAAAATGGTAGGGAGGCAAAAACAGGTAAAACCTTTACTAGTTGCCTCCCGTGCAACTAAATTATACAATAATAGAAAAATAATCATAATGATAACAAATAATAACAATTGTACAATCAAATAATAATGATTTTGTCAACGACAATAAAAGCAAATATACAATAATAACAAATATAAAGAAATAAATCATAGAAATAATGGTAAGATGAAATATGAAATATCTAGAAAGGTGTACAACTGGGACACTGACAGTGGGTGACCCAAGTACATACGTCGTTGGAGTTAAATCTGTCGTTGGTAAGAGAGAGATAGTGGACTAGGATTGCTTTCTTAAAGGTATTAATTGTAACAACTGGGGAAAGTTTTAGAGTTCTAATGTTGAGGGGTAAAGCGTTCCAGATGTGAACGATTCTTTGGAAGAAATAGTTTTTAAACGTAGTGGTGAGACATTTTTGGGGCTGGAGCTTGGCTTGTGAGTTGGATCTTAGGGATGTGAGTGGAAAACTTATATATTGATGAATGTCAATACCGTATTGTCCCAAGAAACATTTAAATAGGAAGGATAAGTCTAATAATTCTCTGCGGTAAGATAGAGGTAAGAGTTGGCAGTAGATCAATCTATCCCTGTAATCAGTTGTATGGTTGTTGAGAATGTATTTTGTAGCACGTCTTTGGACTTTTTCAAGGGAAGTAATTAAGTTATGAGTGTGGGGGGACCAGATCAACGAGCAATATTCGAGTTTGGGCCTAACTAGTGTAATATATAGGATTTTCTTAACATTTGCAGGGGCATGGTAACCAACAGATCTCTTAATAAAGCCGAGGGTCGAGTTGGCACTAGCTGTGATGTTTTTTATATGACTCTTAAAAGATAGGCAGTTGGACATAGTTACACCTAGGTCATTAAATTCCGTAACTGATGAGAGCACTTGTCCCTCAATTTCGTAGTCATAGAGCACTGGTGTTTTAGACCTACAGATAGTGAGCACGTTACATTTAGAGGTATTAAATTTCATCATCCATGTGACACTCCATTCGACCATGTTGTCAATATCATGCTGAAGGGAAATACAATCAGCTGGTGATGAAATTTGCTTGTAACATTTTGAGTCATCAGCATAAAGGGCCATGGGACATTCTATAGTAGAGGGCAGGTCATTAATATAAAGTAAAAAAAGTAGAGGTCCCAAAATGGAACCTTGTGGGACTCCGGATATTACAGGAAGCCAGTCTGAAGAAACTCCTTCAATGACTACTCGTTGTCTTCTATTAGACAGATAATCAGAGAACCAATTTAGGAGATTCGAGTGGAATCCAAATGTCTTAAGTTTGTGTACAAGAAGGTGATGTGGAATGCTGTCAAAAGCTTTGGAAAAGTCGAGGTAAATTATATCTATCTGGCCACTGTGATCCAAAGTTGTCCCGACGGTTTGAAAGGTTTCCAATAGTTGGGTAGTAGTAGATTTTCCTTTAATAAAGCCATGTTGTAGTGGGTGAATTTGGTCTTGAAGGTGAGGGAAAATACGGTTAAAAATGCAACGTTCCATAACCTTACTTACTACACTGAGTAAGGAAATGGGTCGATAGTTTTCAACAGAGTCTTTACTGCCTTTCTTAAAGACGGGACAGACGTTGGCTTCTTTCCATTTAGCTGGAACTATGCCCGATTGAATACTTTTGTTGAAGATGGCAGTAAGTTGAGGAGCTAATACGTGTGCACCCTCGCGTAGGATCACTGGGGATATAGAGTCAGGGCCAATAGCTTTTGTACAGTCTAAGGTAAGCAAGACATCTAGCACTTCCTTGATTGTAAAGTCAATGTTGCCGAGGAAGGGATGTCTCCAAGCACTGATCTCAGGGAGAGGCTGATTTACTACAGGGGTAGTAAAAACAGAGAAGAAGAACTTGTTAAACAGATTTGCTTTATCAGTAGGTGTCGTTCCTTGATAATGTTTGTATTTCAGAATTTGTGGCAAGCAATGTGATTTTGTTTTATTTTTAAAGAAAGTCCAAAATTTCTTAGGATTATTATTGACCAAGGATCCCAAGTTCTCAAGAAACAGTTTGTACTTGTAATGAATAAGTTTTTGTAGACCATTTCTAAGTTTCCGGAACTTATGCCAGTGGGCTGGGCGATTAGTTTTCTTTGCCCTTCGCCATGCAGTCAACTTCTTATTTCTAAGATGGTAGACATCACCATCACACCATGGCATGGAATAAGAATTTTTTATTTTAGCTTTTGGTACATGGTTTTCAACCAAGCCACACAAACATTGTAACCACGTATCCCAACAGTCATCAATGCTATCAGATTCTACAAAGCCTTGAGAACCGAGAGTGTCTCTGAGACTTTGTCGTAGGTTATCAAAGTTGCATTTTTTATACTGGTAGACATGTCTTTTCATGTTTGATTGACGGAATACCGTACGAAAATTCAGGTCAAACTGTAGAATAGTGTGATCAGTAGGAAAATCAGATGATACTTTTTCAACTTTGGAACATTTTTCAGGAACGTTAGTCAGAATCACATCCAAAAGATGGTTATGACTGTTAGAAGTAACATTATTAACCTGTGTTAGTGAGAAATCATTCAAAACATCACAAAACTGGTTTTCTGTAGTAGAATTGCCTATCAAACTACACCAATCGATGTTAGGGAGATTCAAATCACCTAATAAGACCACCTTGTTGTATTCTTGGTCGGCCAAACGCAATGTATATTGGAGGTTATTAGTAAATGCCAGTAAGTCCCCATTAGGGGGTCTATAAAACAAGATGATACCGATT
>NC_049982.1:10036164-10037186 GCF_000003815.2 Branchiostoma floridae
ATGTACTAAATACCCACCGGCCCGGGTCCCTATTACAGGACCCGCTGAGTGTGCAGAGTGCCGCCGGTGTGATATGGGGGAGGGGGGCACGTCAAACCGCAAACGCCGGTCACAGCAGTGCTGAATGCTGGAGATGCTAAGCTCCTTCACCCTGAGCCTGGAGGTGTCCACGTAGTGACGTCTGAGGCTGACCAGTCCTCAGGTTCCTAGGATCTAGTACAGGGAGCAAAAACTTCCGGCAGCATCAACAAAACCTTCAAAGAGAACAACTAAGACTTCTCATAAAGGTCAAAGACTTTGTGCGTTGTCGTTGATGTACCATGTACTAAATACCCACCTGCCCGGGTCCCTATTACAGGACCCGCTGAGTGTGCAGAGTGCCGCCGGTGTGATATGGGGGAGGGGGGCACGTCAAACCGCAAACGCCGGTCACAGCAGTGCTGAATGCTGGAGATGCTAAGCTCCCACCCTGAGCCTGGAGGTGTCCACGTAGTGACGTCTGAGGCTGACCAGTCCCAAGGTTTCCTAGGATCTAGTACAGGGAGCAAAAACTTCCGGCAGCATCAACAAAGCCTTCAAAAGAGAACAACTAAGATTTCTCATAAAGGTCAAAGACTTTGTGCGTTGTCGTTGATGTACCATGTACTAAATACCCACCGGCCCGGGTCCCTATTACAGGACCCGCTGAGTGTGCAGAGTGCCGCCGGTGTGATATGGGGGAGGGGGGCACGTCAAACTGCAAACGCCGGTCACAGCAGTGCTGAATGCTGGAGATGCTAAGCTCCTTCACCCTGACCTGGAGGTGTCCACGTAGTGACGTCTGAGGCAGACCAGTCCCAAGGTTTCCTAGGATCTAGTACAGGGAGCAAAAACTTCCGGCAGTATCAACAAAGCCTTCAAAGAGAACAGGTAGATCTTCACGTAAAGGTCATAGACTATGATTCTTTGTCGTTGATGTACCATGTACTAAATACCCACCGGCCCGGGTCCCTATTACAGGACCCGCTGAGTGTGCAGAGTGC
>NC_049982.1:10037286-10052165 GCF_000003815.2 Branchiostoma floridae
CTAAGATTTCTCATAAAGGTCAAAGACTTTGTGCGTTGTCGTTGATGTACCATGTACTAAATACCCACCGGCACGGGTCCCTATTACAGGACCCGCTGAGTATGCAGAGTGCCGCCGGTGTGATATAGGGGAGGGGGGCACGTCACACAACAAGCCACTCGTCACAGGTTCAACCGGAGCCAGGTTGCCATGTACGATGTTTTTATCAAAAAATGGGTAGCCTCTCACACAAGACCGCTACTTCTACACGTCTAGAAGATAGTGTACTGGATACCTACCGGCCCGGGTCCCTATCACAGGACCCGTTGAGTGTGCAGAGTGCCGCCGGTGTGGTTTGGGGGAGGGGGGCACCTCACCAACAAACCGTCGGTCACGATGAGCCAAAAACAGGAGAGGAGACTTCAAAAGGTCCGGGTTTTCAGTTCTTGTTGCGCTCCTGTTGTCTTCTTTCATTCAGTATTTTGTTGTTGTTGCCCTTTTCTTATTTTTTTCAGGTTTTCAGCACCCCCTCAAAACATTGAATGTTTGGCCCCATTGCTCTTTGTCGTCTATTTGTCGCAGCCCTCTGACACCTTGTACGCCTTGAAAATCAACAAACGTCATTCCTTCTCTGGGCTATCCTCCAGCCAGGACTAATGGAAGAAAGCTGTCGTACTAACTCATTGTGATTATACAACATTGACTGCAACTATGCAGACGCTATAAACTATCGATAGTAATTAATGGGCAGTTGCGCAAATGACCGGTCACTCTTTCAACTAGCAGGGTTTAGGTGGTATATCAGCCACACTCTTTCTCTCTATACGGTTTGCCATGCACGTGACATACTGTCCCTACGAAGAATATGTACTACAAAGCCCCCATCCCACCCGAAAAAAATAGTATGAAACGTTTGTACGATTTGGAGTTTGTACTAATTTCTATAGAGAAGTTGTATCAATAAAAAAAAATGTATCACTTTCATCTGGATCACTTAAAGTAAATATCCGTAAAATGTTTTCAACTGTAGTCGCCAAGTTTACCATGTGGCACATTTTTCTTGCCTTGCGAACAGTTTAATCTGGTACTCATCAGATGTTTCCACGGTTTGTCACTGCCAAGTCTCCCCCGTAATAGGGAACAAAACATCCTAGCCTTGGCCTCACACATCCCTAGGTTTGTGTCTACGTGTGTCAGAGTGCGTTTGTGCCCAAGACAACCGAGGTTCCGGCTGTGAATTCTATAATTTTCCACGCACATGTCTATTGAGCACTAATAATTACGCTGAAACACAAAAGTGAAACAACTGTTTTATTAGAGTCTAATCCGTTGGATTTGTAAATTGCTGCCAGCCACTGACGAGTGCAAAGAAGACGACCTACGCTCCCACGCCAACACACCACGTGTGACCGTACACCTTTACTGTGTCTCCAGACTCCTTGTTTAAACATAGCAAATATAGCCTAAGAGGGCTAATGTCAGGTTTACTAACTAAATAGTAGTCTATCACACGAGTCCGATTAAGCACAGAGCACTCCTAGGACGTTACATTTGAATCGAGTTAACAAATTTTACTACTGTGATCACTAGAAATGCACGTCGCGTCATCAGTATGGATTCTCCAGGGCTGAGGTCCTCACAGCATCCCCATAAAGTGGAAGGCCTCCGTGGCACGGTAGTAGGTGCCTGGTGGACATAGACGAACATTACATGTCATACAAAATCTTAAGCTTGTGCAGAAAATTTAAAAAAAAACAAACACTTTTTAACAGGACTGATGTAACAGGTTAGATAAGAGAATAAGACAAGGACTTCTGTTAGCAACATTTTAGTCACTGCAGCACCGTGAAAAACAAATACACACAACTGAGAGTGCCATACTAAAGCCGACGATCTTAATGGTACCGCTAGATAAGATTTTCACAGTGCAAAGCCATGTAGAATAAAAGAAAATATGTTAACAGAAAAGGGAAACGGCGCGGGAACAGGACATCGACACTTACCGAGGCCGTACTTTGGGCAGCAGGTACCGTCGGGCATGCGGATGGGCCCGAGCTGCCTCCAGACCCGCTCGCCGCTCCTGTTGCGCCGCTCGGCGTAGTCCAGCACGGAGAAGAAGACGTGCTGAAGGGCCAGCCCGTTCTCGGAGTTGATGTCCTGACCGATCTCTGTCATGTACCGCAGGGCCTGGAACGCGTGCACGCGGTCCAGCTCCACACGTTCTGCGTCGGGAAGAGGTTAGATTACGGTTAGAACACTGATTCTAGCACTGCACTTGAACACTAGATAGTCATCATGATGCACTGCATAGGAGTATCTATAACACTGTCCGTGTGTCGTGTATTATTCCTCCGTCGTTTTTGCGTACAAGTATAACAATTATATGTCTACAACTATCGTCGACTCATGAGCCTAGTACATGTACTTAAGCTTGAACTTTCTTTTCTCTACAAAAAATTCTGTCCCAAACCGACTAATTTAAACCTGAACCTAGAAGTGGCCTTCGGACCTTGTTACGTCACCTAGTGGCCGCTAAGTAGGTAGTTCATCGACATTGACTAGAAGTGGTCTCTGGCCTAGCGCTAAGTAAACACGTCGAATAGGCCACTCACCGTGCAGGTAGGTCGGGGAACCGGCAAACCCAGTGAAGTAGGGAGGGTAGCAGAACACGTCTGCGCAGTAAGCGCTGTCGTTCCCGGTGAGATGTCGGATCCCGGTCCCGTCCAGCCACTTCAGAGACCAGGTGTCAGGACAGGTGAATAGGGACGGCGGGTCCTGGCAACCTGTGGGCACAGAGGATTACCTCATTACACCGTAGAAGGTCATTCGATTGCACCTGGAACGTTTGTTTACTATCATGCATAACAAATTAATATGTATGTCAAGAAATTGGACATAGAAGATCACAGTGCATCTCCAAATCTAACAGAAACCTAAGATAGAATGATATTGCACCCAAGGGAATTGCTTGATATTTGCAACATAATACGGATTAATGAACAACCTTTAAATTTATTGTACAATTCAGCTTTTAAAATCTAAGTACAGGTCATGGTGACAAAGCAAAAGTACAATGGCTAATCTCTGGGCAAGCAGGTTCAACTTAAGGAAAGTTAATTTTCTGCGCTATGCAGATATTGAGAACTAGGGAACTTGTCTTGTTTATAATTAATCACTAGTTATATCATGTGTGCGAGTAAAAGAATGGTTACCGAATTGACAGAAGTCGCCCACCCATCCTGTCTGACACGTGCAGCTGAAGCCTGCTGGTTCCTGCACGCAGAAGCCGCCATTCAGGCAGGGGTTACTCTGGCAGCTGGTGGAAACTGAAAGTAAGTATATAAAGCACATATTAGGATTTTTTTATGAAAGTAATATTAAATTCAGTATAGGGTCAACATCAACAATATCTTGGTGAGAGCGAAGAACTGATAAGTGAAGTAACCTCAATCAATATCTATTTTTGAATTGCAAGATAGCCACTGGATTAGGTGAGAAGAATGAAGTCTTTTATTCATTCTTTCAATGAATGAAGGAAGGAAGGAAGGAAAGAAGGAAGGAAGGAAGGAAGGGGGAAGGAAGGAAGGAAGAAAGGAAAGAGGTAAGGAAGGAAGGAAGGAAGGAAGGAAGGAAGGAAGGAAGGAAGGAAGGAAGGAAGGAAGGAAGGAAGGAAGGAAGGAAAACTGCAGGATCTTCAAACGGAGCTTTTGAGTTCCTTTCGGCATACACAATACGGAATTCATCTATTCCAAAAGTCTTCTATAGTGCATCCGCACTAGTTTTGACATGGAGAAGCTGAGGTTAGAGCCATGTAGGATTATAGATTAGCAAGCTTCAGGGACTTACCTTCGCAGTTCTTCCCGCTCCAGCCGATGGGACAGACGCAGCTCATGATGTTGTCGATGACCATACAGTTGCCGCCGTTCTCACAGGGGTTGTTCTGGCAAGGGTCTACATCTGCTCATGGACGTTATAACAGGGGTGAGATGTCGTTTTGTTGGTGTCACATAAAATAATGTTAGCGATTACTTAATAATAGTTCCATAAATTGGAGTTATAGATCTGTAATATTCGTTGATCATTACACACGCTGGTCCGTTGCTAGGCTATTCTTCTCGTTGCTATGCTAATAGGCCACACCCCGTGGCGGGTCTGACCGGCCCGTACGGCATATATACAGAAACAGCAGAAAATATTTCCCCGGATTACGATCTATTAGTTTGTAATACAAATAAACAAATGTACATACGTGAAAAATAAAAATGTCGGCCTTTAAACGACGTAAAACTCAAAAAGTGTCAGTGCAACAATGCGCTCAAAATTCCAGCCTTCACGGTACGTGGCAAAGCCACTTTTGGTCGCTGAACTCTGAACCCCACCGACTTTTTTTCTGATTTACGTTATAATCAAACATTGATACCCTTATCTAAGCTTAGACTTTCTAAAATTAATTTCTACTGCGTAGTTTTTTGTGTCTGTCACATTCAAAATTCTCTAGAAATATTGAAGAAAGTAAAATACAAACGGTGACAAGTCTAAAGGCTTGTTGATAGCGGAAACTAATGAATAAGGCAAGATAAGTAAAAATGATGATAAACGTCTTATAAATATACAGCAACTAAGATTGTTTGCTTACCCTTATCTTGACAGTTGACGCCGTGCCACCCCACAGGACACATACAGTTGTAACTATTCTGGGCTACCATGCAAAGGCCGCCGTTTTGGCACGGAAAACTCGCACAAGGGTCCGGTTCTGAAAGTAGAACAAGTGGATTCTATATTACAAAATCATAATCTAAACCAGGCTGTGTACGTTTTTAGTAAATAATAAAAACGAAAAAATAGAAACATCTGATTATGTAAATCTGTGAATTCTGACATGGAATGTTTTAGTTGATAATCATAAGAATGGGAACTTTAGACACTTAACAGCAACTTGGTTCTCGATCTTTGAAAGTAGCGACTATTTCATACAACACGTACTGCAATGTCGACAAGGCTTAAATAGTCTGATGCGCTGGATGTACAGAAATGAGTACCCACCGTCGCAAGCATTTCCTTGCCATCCTGGCAGGCATGCGCACTTGTACCCTGTCCCGTCATCAGTGCAGACGCCGCCATTTTGACAAGGCTTGTTCCAGCAGTGGTCAGCCTCTAGAACAGGCGGACGGGGTGTTCAGATTCCTCATAACAATAATATTCAAGAGCTATTGAAGTATTGGTATGCATAATTTAAAGTGTCTTTACAGTTGATTATAAAAGTAGATTAATTCCTTAGACTTATATTTTAGTTCCTTAGATTAGTTCCTGATATTTGTTCCTTAGAAATGCCAGATACTACTTACCACGCAAAGTTCTTCTTTATGGCCGAGACATTGTTCATATATTTGTTAAGGATTGTTGTACAATCATCACCAACGAGTTGTTGGACTGAATATGAATCTATTGCACAAGACGTGGGCATAGTAGCGAATCAATTGTGATATCATAGTGGAGATAATTAAGTCCCTAACCATCACAGTCTTTCCCTTGCCACCCTGGCGCGCAGGCGCACGTGTAGCCTCCCGTGACGTCACTGCAGGTCCCGCCATTCTGACAGGGATTATTGATACACTGGAAGTGTCGATACAAAATACGTCATGGATTACTCTGAATGACGTCAGTATTGTTGTCTGAAAGAGAATGACTAAGAAACGGAAAAAGGCTGCATATACGCTAAAACATAGTAAAAGAAAAGGAGCTAGCTAGGTATTCCCGTCTGCCTTCAAAATAGCTTAAAGGTGTGGAAAATAAACTTGATTTAAAGAAGGATATCCTATGAGATGACCATGGAGAATGAAAGATTACGTTGGACTTCTTTAAGTTGCGGATTGATCAGCAAACTCTTACGATTTGTTTCACCTGGCTGGATTTACATGCCACTTTGGCCTTTTGATTGCAGACTTTTTTGCCCTGGTCCCAGTACAGTCCATCCGGGCACGTGAGCGTGAAGGCGCGCCCTACCAGGCACAGGTGATAGGTGGCGCAGTCTTCCGCGTCTCCGTAGAACTTTCCCTCCGGCAGATTGGAACAGTCAAAGCCTGTTAAAGTAAAACGTTTTCGATAGGGCCTATTATATACTTTGAATGAAGTGGTCATATATCATAGCCAGATCATATTTCTACTTGCCCCTCCTTATTTGACAGACGAGCTAAGTAAAGTATATTTCTGTATAGATATGCGTAAATGTGAAATATTACCAATTAAAAAAAGTTATTTGCCAAGTGTCTCACCCCAAGACAGACCCTAATACACTACTAGTGTGACCAGTGTGTCATGATAGTACCCAAATACAACCAAACACCACCCTATAAGCAAACAACATTATGTAAACATGCTATTTGTGGATGACTCAATGTGACTGCCAGTCATTCGTTATCGGTGAAGGCCGCAGAGCCAAAGGCTGACGACAAAAATGTAACGCAGATCAACAAAAGAAAACGTCACATTACAACAAAAGAAGGCGTCAATATCAATCACTCATTATTGAAATCTTATCTTAATTGAAATATCCCTATTACGTAGAAAACGGATGTTAGAGCCATGATCGTTCAGCAACAACAGAATGGCACGCTGACCCAAATTTTCTGCTATGTTTACGCAGCTTGCCGTGATTCGGTCGCCAGGATGACGAATAAGCAGCTGTACTCAGTGCACACCACCCACGGGGCAACGAAAACTGTTTGGTGACATTCTATTGTAATTAATTGACCATTCAATCTTTTCTGTAGTGGCATGTTCAGTCCTCTGTATCAAGATAGGGCAGTCCGTATTTGCTTGGAGAGTATTTGCTCCTTAGGATGATTCTGTCACTGTTTAACAGCTATTATAACATACCAGAAGGAACAAGAAGTTGTCATGTCCCTGCATCACTTCGGATCAAAGAGAGTAAGATATGTGACGTCCTTAGACATCTACCGTTGTATATGCTAAAATTTCAACAACAGAAAAATAACAAAAAGCAATAAAATTCTGAAGAAATATTCCTGTCAAAGTTGATGTTCCCTTCCTAAAGACTCCAATTACCTTTATGGTCGTAGGTGAATTTAAATGAACTTAAACAAGGGAGGTATTGAGCAGCATTCTTGACTGTCAGTGATCATTGATTGATGAACTTGAAGTAATGTACCACTAAATGCGCATTTCTTCATCATGTTGACTTAATGCGATCCTAAAAAGAGTTTCTCAACTACACACGCATTATCTAACCTAATTAATCGTCAGCTTCGTACGTAGGACGAAATCCCATCCGGCACAGTCATGTACATTATGTACCTGGAGATTTCCACTTTACTTCGCAGTTATGGAAACCAATTCTATGTTTGTAAGTTACCACAGGTGACAATAGTCTAAACAATAAACGCACCATAGAAACAGACAAGAAAAAGTAGTAACTTTGAAAAACGGAGTGAAGCTATGATAAGTTCGTGGAAACTTCATTCGGTTTGAAAGCATAGGTATCAGGCAACGTTCGTCAATTTTCATTAGTCAGTATGGTGTAAAACACTAAGTTTGTTGTAACTTTGCTACATACGGATCTTATTGTGTTTGTTAGTGGACGAGTATACTTCAGTGCGTTTTCCTCTCCTTTAAAGATATACATTGCTTGCACTACTCTTTTTAAAACATGCGATTTTTCTTTCCTTTGCAGAACTGAGGGGTGACCGAACATTGCCACAAACGTATAATCCAGAGCAAGGATTGTCAGATACCACATCGCAATATAGATCTTTATAATATACAACTTTATTTTTGCTCAGCTACTAAATATATATATACAAGATGAGAAAAACGAAAATGAACACTCATCACAATAGACCACTTAACTGGCTATCTTATATGTGAAATTTATACACCATGAAGGTAAAGGTGGTATCTCATTGCACTTTGGGCACCGGTGCGGCACTGCAGGGTTCGTTTACTGCGGCACGGTTGTGTCATTTTCGTCAATATTTTTATAATTTAGATATTGCGTCATACGTAAAAGTATGACTTAGAAGAAAACAAAATACATCAAACGTACGAAAATTCGTTCTTTATCTGTGAAATTCCTTGAGAAATCTTTAAAACCTCGCAGTGCCGCACCAGCGCCCCAAGTGTAGTGAGATATCACCTTAAGAGCGCACAATGTACCTGACGCCGTGTCTTCGATGACGCGGCCGGGAACCACTGCGATGGCTAGGGTGAGCAGAAGGATCGAGCACAACATGGTAACGGCTGGAACAATAGCAGTGCGCATTAGAATCAAACAGGTCCGACTTTATAAAACGGATGAAGTGATGTTGATGATATTCAGTACAATATTGGAGACCATAGATAGGTATTTATGGTCTCCGACCATTCAAGGATTCTTTTCACTGAAGGAACTGAAGGCTTTATTTCAAAGTTGAAGGAAAACTGTCTTTAGTTATTTCTACTCCTTTTCATGAATAGCAAAGTAAAGGCCGGCGAATTTTGCAGCTTTCTGTAAAGAATACGGTGAAAAAGGGAAATGGTGTACAAACATTCTGGGATGGATGCAAGGATGAAAGCTTTTTTCCTGAAAGCAAATGGAACAAAGCCACATAAAGAACCTAACAAAAGGAAAGGACACCTAACTTTTGTAGATTTAGAATAAGATAACTTCTCCTATACAAGATAGACGTCAATAAACGAAAGTCGCTACTGCAAAAGCTTTCAGTCTTTCTCATTTACCTTTGGTTCAGAGTCACTGTAGTCTTCTTCTTGCCTCTGTTGAAACAGCGGACGTCAGAACCAGTCGTCTCTTCTCGGGCCCGGAGATGGCGAAGTGAGGCGGACGGAGGAAGGGCGCGGCATTTCTAGGGGGATGTTACCCACAATGCAACACACCGAGTTTGTCCTGACGTCACTACGTTTCCTGGGAACAAGTCAATGCAACGATTTTCATTTTTGCTAGAAATTTGCACAATCTATCAATCAACGTGGCTCAGACATAATTGATAGGCAGCTGTAATGCCACCGACCGCTTTTCTAAAGCATACCCTTCAACAGAAAATGGCGTGATCATGACTAAGAGAAAATAGTGTTACTCCGTTATTTCATTCTTGTCACACACGCGCACGTATTCAAAGTAGATTAATAGGCGGAATTGACATGAAAGAAGTAACGAAAATTCTTTTTTTGTTTTTTTTTTAGTAACTATTTTTTTATATTTAGTATCTTAAAGAAAACTACACATATGTGTCTACAACGGTGGCATTTGAGTCTTTGATCCTCAGCCATCTATCTGTCCTCGATAGAAAACTAATGTACATGTTAATTAAACAAGGAATAAGGAAATACAATAGTACATTCAAAACTGTCATTAATCTTTTTAAAAAAAGGGAATTAATCTTGAAATAAGAAAAAAAATTTTTTGCTGAAGCTGATATTTTATGCAGAACAGGTGCCCAGGGAGACAAGAACAGAACGGAAACCAACCAAGAAAAAGAACTAGCAGTAGTACCACAAAGAGGACGGCAAAGAATGGAAACAAGGATGAAAAATAAGCTAAACTACAAAAACATTTCACACCCCGCCCTCTGATTCTCTTTGATCCTGTTGTCCCTCAACAAGCCTATCTCAATTTTAAGATGCTGTCCACGTGCAGGACTGCAATACCTTTGGTATTCCTCACACGATTAAAGCTATATAAATCACGACACTGTTTGCACATTCTCCAGCCTAACGTTGTTTTCTCAGCAACAACTTCAGGCTGTGCACTTCAACATGCAGTTCAAGCATGCGCAGTTACATCACGTACGCCAGGTGCACATGTCTTGAGGTGTGCTAACCAATCACATAAGAGTTGCCCTTTCGATAAGATTGTGCTTGTCGATGATTGGCTGGCTTTATATTGCCTTGTCGTCGTCAGTCAGCATCGTTGACAGGTACCCCCAGACCTACGTGAGCATGTAGTCTTCGGTAAAGAGTAACGCGATGTGTTCAAAATAATGTACATGTAAATTGCAAAATTTTCCACTAAGGAATAGATGTTGATGAGAATCTAGCACGAACGATTACCCTGCGTCTTTTATGATTCTTTTGAAGTCAACGTGCGGACGCTTTTGATGTAACACACTTGCAAACGTTGGGTTTACAGGATAAACAGGAGAGCTGTCGTTAAAATATATAAATCTCTTTGACGGGAAAACGTAACAGGCAATGCTTATTGATTAGCCTGGTGACGTCAAGATGTGTGGTTGGTGTCTTATGTGTCTGTGCATGTGACACATAATGCTCAGCCATCTAGTTGGTCCTCGCTAAAATAAACTAATTCACATCATACGAGGGTATACGAGGGGGAGGGGCAATCAATACAGATGAGCATTTTCGTCTCTTTGGTACAGAAGGGGAACCAAGGACGTACATATGTTAGCGCTGCTGAACTCTGATGCAGCCAGTAGCCTTCCTCTTTGTGTGGGAAATTACCGAGGAACAGACAGCGCTGGTCTCACTATTGTCGAGCTGAAAATGACTATGCCCTAATTAGCCCACTTGATATTTAGAGATTATGACGACTCATTGACTTTGCATTATCGGAGTAAATGATAAATGATAACAGGGTGTGCGCGACCAGAGATATGTCATTGTACGCCAATGATTAAAGCTGAAGGTTTTTTTTGCTTACAAACATCACATCGTCGTTCTCGTCCTGACAAACGCTCTGTTCACCACCGATGGGCCAGACTTCTGCAGGGCTTTTCGTAATTCCGCGTGTCTCCGAATTTATTTGCTTACAAATGAAAGTACTACGTCTAAGGTCATATATATACACCTCTTCTGCTTGGGTGTCCATCCACATGACAGACGACGCTTTGATTTTTTTCTACTCCAGAGTCGTTTGCTAATTTCCCCAATTTTAACAAATTTTAACAAAAAGTGACATAATCATCACCTTGTCGGGCTTCCGTCAATTTGTATTTTTGTGTTTATCCAGCGAAAACTGTCTTGTCGCACGAACCTGTGTTTTCCCACGGTGAGCATTTTGTGCAAAGTTCGGTAGAAATCTCGAGGGTTCGGAAAGAAAATGTCCATGTGATGGGATGTCAATCTTGACCTAACCAGCACTTGCAACCTTGAATCGCGTAAGATACTTCGTAAGAGCATCGTCACCGGGATAGAAGTCCATTTGATGTAAAAAGGAAAAAAGGGTCATCATTTAGATATGATATACTAGCACTGCAAGATTTTCCCTATCCTGAGGATGAAAAAAGTTTGGATAGGCTAGATAGCATTTTGAATTTTTTTTTGTACTCGTAAATAGCGTTGACGCTAGTGGGACACACATTGCCCTTAATAGTTTTACATCATTTGTAAGAAAGCGAAAAACAAAGCAACAACAAAGTTCTAGTTCTATATCCGACGTTTAGGTTTACACTCCATCCATGGAGAGGATAACATTGACTTGTGCAAAAGCAGGAGAAAACTTTTTAGACCTAACATTAACATACCAGCAGCATGACACAATTGACTGACGGATGATCTCCCTTACATGCGCTTAGTGAGATGAGTACATCAGTTGGGCCTTCCTATCCACACCGTGAACATGTCGACTGACCGGAGCGCTGTTGTGTCGCTGACGGAGGGAGAGAAGGCCACCATTCGCCGGACTTGGGCCGTCGCTTCGAGGGACATGATGGGGAACGGCGCCAACATCCTTCTGAAGTCGGTTTTCATTGATGTCTTGATAAATTTCTAATGTTAATTTCTATATTCACTATATTCACTTATGGACAAATGCTGATGCACTCTTTTAATTGAACTTATATTCATCTAAAGTGACATGGAATTAATCTAAAGTGATGTGGAATTTTGCCAACTTCTTTAGCTGCATCCGACACTCAACTTGTAAATTTGACCGAACATTTTTTTTTCATTTTCGTTTCGTTCAAATTCACAGGATGTTCGAGATTAATCCAGACACGAAGAAAGTGTTCGCAAAATTCCGGAACATTCCGGACAACCAACTTCAGAGCACTCCCCGATTCCGCGCTCACGTGACCCGAGTCATGGCGTCTATCGGCACGGTAGGTGCAGTAGTCAATGATGTGCTAAAGTTGACGTATGTTATGACTGTAATCGTTAAGATTTATATTTTCATTGGAATATGAAAAGATGTCCGCCACGAATATGCGTCTATGCTGAGCTCATAACTTCCAGACTTAAGTTTGAAAGAACTGTTTCAAGAAGAAAGACAAAGAAAAAAGTGAATCGCCGACATTTGTCACTCTTACATTGTTGAAAAGTATTTAGATTTTCAAAACAGAACTACGCTTGATTTGTGGTATGTAATTGTTTGCAGTTGTCATTCGTGATTTGCTCATTTCTATAACCGGTTTAGAAATTGCACACTCTGGAAATTGCAGTGAGGTGAAGCGACCAAGTGAAATAAGCTACAAGTCAATGAGTGTTATTTACTCCTTTACTTTTGTTAAATTGATGTGACTGGTAAAATCCCAGAGCATCATCTGTTACATGAAAAATGGAAGCGACCATTTCAACTCGCCAATCACTACTCTAAGTATGTTTATCCACAAAGGATAGGTCACAGGGCAGACATGCGTACAAGGAGTCGAGAGCTAATGAAGTTTGGGTGGGGCGCACGGATAAAGTTGATCCCCTGTCACTTATTCAGGACCTTCCCGGAACTTTGCCCCGGGTACTCCAAGGCCGGCCGGTGTCTGGTGTCTGGTGCTGGTTTGGGATTGGCCTGGATTCCATCCTATTCAGACTCCAATTTTCTCCTTTGCAATCGCTCCGCGTCTAAGCGGAATGTGACTTTCCTGACTTTGATTTTTCAAAATTCATAGTTGGCTGGTGCAGGCGATTTTCAAAGTATCCTCGCCGACTAACTCCCAACCACAAATGGTCACGACGTCGACCAACGTCCAATCATCATGGTCCGGAGAGGGTCGGGAGGTCCGATGATTGTCAGCAAAGTGACAGGGGTTTTACACAGTAGTTACTATCTGATGGCGATCTAGCAACTCACGTATACGACATAGCACCGTTTCAGTTAATTATACATCATTCGTTTTGCCTTCTCTTAGGTTGTGAACTCCTTAGACGATCAGGAGGTTTTGCTGGACTTGTTCAAAGACATCGGCAAAAAGCATTATCCTGCGAGGGTCCCCACCGAATATTTTGACGTGAGTTCTTCTGATTATGCATATGAATGTGTCCGTAAATGTCGCGATTTTTTGTTCTGAAGTGATTGATCATCAGTATTGATCCTGGTCAAGGTGACAGTGGTCGTTGAAAATTTGATCCGTGTGTACTTTTGTGTTGGAAGAAAGTTTAGCATTGTACTATGATTATTACCAACACAGATGATCTTACATGATCGTATGAATATGGTTTACAGCATTTTAACTCGCTATGAAAAAAGTGAAACTGGTTATAATTAAATGTTGTTTGAAGGATGATGAGATGACGTGAAGCAAACACACCTGGCTCTCGCCGAGTGTCGCGAGACCTGAGCAGAGGAAAGATTCAGTGATGTGCGCATGCTCTACGTACAGATGCAGATGATTTTACCTTCCCGGTTAGTACATTTCCTGACAAGATGGCAGTGGGTCTCTGTAGTACCTTCTCTCTCCCCCAGGTCATTGCCGGGGCCATCCTGTGCATGCTGCAGCAGTGCCTGGGGACAGGCTACACGGCGGAAGTGGACTCGGCCTGGACCAAGCTGTACGGGAGTCTGGGTCGTCACGCCAAGGACGGGCTCAGGGAGGCTGCGGCGATGGGGACACCGTGAAGGCGACAAGATCTCACGACGTCGTGACGAATATCATTAACGTGTTTTTTATAGTACATAGAAACAAAGTATTATATAACATGTTGAAATACGGTGATATGGCTGATAATGATAAGGAATCATAGAGTTGACTCTGGTCCTCTAGGAAGAACGGCCTACATGTTGGCCGACAGGGCTTACCAGTATAAATAAAGGTGAACTGAACTGAACTCTAGTAAAATACAAATTTAAAGATCACAGCTGACTAAATATATATATATATATAATCATGCCGCATCTTCTATTTGAGTCAATGTCATTTACCTTCACAAGTAGTTCTCACCGGAACTTCTGTTTTGACTTTGCCGATAGCTTTAAACTGATCAAAAGAATTTTGCATTGGGGTTAGCTGGGCACTTAACAATCCATCTAGTTGGCTAATATTCTTTAAATGGAGAAATAATAGCTTAACGACAGGGAGGGAGAGACCGTTTGCATGAGTATGTACCTGGTGTTTTGCTGAAAACAATAAACAATGCACTTTATTGCCGTAGCTTCAAACAGTGTATAAATATCACCTATACGCGCTCTTAGACGTTCTTGTACATGTGACTGCTGCATAGCAAAACGCCTATCACGGAACCCTGGGTTCAGGCATGAGTTTACTAGGTGGACGGAGTAACTCAGACGGTATGTGCAAATATTAAATAAGCGTTCGGGGGGTAATCCGGAAACTTATTTGCTCTACGTGTGCTTCAGTGAAATAATCACCATTTGGTACATGATGCCCACTTTGTAAATTTCTTCCTCATGAAAATGGAAAAGACATTGAGGACATGACGGCTTTTCAAATTAAATGGTGATACAAAATAGCTGACAATGAACGTCATGAAACAGCTCGAGTAGTGTGCAGAGACACAGGTTCATAAAAAAGTGCACAAGAAAGAACTATTAAAAGGACTCAGAATTCGAATTTTCATTCATTAACAATATATTCTATTGCCGTTGAACGTATGGTCCCAATTGAAAACGTGTAATCTCGGCTGGAGACAGGGTCAATATTACTAGTACGTAGGATCCAACCTTCCTGTGGTATCTATGACACAGTGTGCCCGTAGAGCAT